>NC_051179.1:148269151-148556106 GCF_013339695.2 Rhipicephalus sanguineus
TTTATTTTTTATTTTTTGTTCTGCTTTCTCAGTTTGGTTAGGATTCCCTAGAAAACTTTTTTCAACACTACGATGAATAATGCTGTGCCATCACCTTGTGAGTTCAAGCGTGCATTGCGCAGGGCTGAACTTTCTCAATTTCTGCGGCCAAATCCTAAAACAAACTGCACGTGCTCAGATGGCAAGGCGTTTGAGGGACTGGGGGCAAAAACCCCAACCTTAGTCGGGCATTTTATTCCACCAACATCTCATGCTCCGGAAAACTGGCCCTTGAAGAAGGCTTCAAGTATGTATGTGGATACGTAGTAGCCAGGTGAAGAAGAACTTTCGGACATGCCGTAGTTGTGCAGTGGCTATTACGGGCAGCACTCTTGACCTTGAAGAGAACGACTGGCTGCGTGTGAAGTCTGATGTACCCATAAGGTGTCACTTGTGTTGCCATCAAAGGCAGCTTGAGGTACTGAAGCTTTGAGAGGCCTACCTTCTTGGAAACATTGAAAGCACTCTGCAGAGTAGAATTTCACGGATAGCCCATCAAGACGGAGATTTTTGAAAACATGGTGACCGACATACCATCATGCCACAATGTGCCGCACAAGCTGGTAAATGTTTTCCCCGGACAAAGATTTTTCTTAGAAAGAATGATGCGATTGAAAAAGAGGAGGTACAGCCAAAAATGTGGAAGCCGCAGCATCGGAATGTGTGAGGCAGCCAAGGGCATTAGGTAAATGCCTAGTCCATCAACATACTTTTGTATATAGTGCTATATTGTTGTGTAATACAGGCTAGCTTCCCTCCAAGTTATTATTGCCTTTATTATGTCCACTGCAGCATGAAGGCCTCTCCCAAAGATCTCCAACGCTTTGCTGTCCTCGTCCACACTTCCGACTTTTTAGTATCCAATGCGACGCTGTGCCATTGGTTATCTGTCCTCATGACATGCCCAGGTCTATCTTGCCCTGCTAATATCTACTAGGGTATTGTGTTTGAAATCACGTCAAGGTTGTACAAAGAACAAACTCGGTACGTTAAAATTCCCGTAAACTTTACGTAACATTTTAACATCAACATTTACCAAAAATTAGCATACACCGAGGAATAACTTAATAAAAAATTTAATAACGTTTTGCTGAGCAGATACCTTTCGGACGTGAACAAATCAGACCTCTACACAAAATACAGAAAAAAAAGTAATTAATTCATGTAGGAAATGTAACTGGTTTCTGATGTCTAATAGAACCAAATTATGATTAATTACAATAATGTATTGCATTCCATGCTGCTAAACAAAATAAAACACAGTTCTTGCACACCAAAAAGAAAAAAGGCTGAAACCAATAATTCTTTGCTGGGGTGTTCCTCTGAGAGCTCAAGCGCCACTGCCATCAGCAGCAGACCATTTTCTGCATGCTGATAACGCTAGAGTGGACTGACGTACGACAATGAAGTTCTCTGAGTGTGTTTGCTTGTACCACAGCTGAGCAGCCTTCAGGTAAGTGCTCACAATTACAAAGTATTGGGTGGGTTGCCTTCGACGCCTTCGTTGCAGCTTGTTCTGTGCTCGCAAGCGTTTGCAAGTGAAGAAGCAACAGTATAGCTCTAGAAATCTTGAGTACTTGTGAGCTAATATTCTCGTGTTTATTTCCTACTGTAAGTGTAAGCTGCATGGAAAAAATATTAGGCCTAACACGAATACTTCTTCTGTAGTGGCCCTTTGTTTACATGTGCAGTTTCAAAGGAATTCATTGCTGGGCATAATGGTAAACTGCAGAGCACAAATTAGGTACGGGACATAGCGCATGTGCTGTGCGTGTGTTCTTCGATGTCCCGGACCTGATTTGCCATGTGCACTTTTGACGACACCAGGGCTTAGTGGTTGTATGTCGTGCATTGCTCGGTTTTAGCCCCATTCTCTTTCATGTTCTTAGGTGTGCCGTTAACGGCGGATTTATTTATTCGTGCCATGGATCGCATTCAAAATGCTTGCAAGGGTGCACAGGTCAGGTTTAGGGACCTTGACAACGGAAACTTATTGGACGTGGAAGGCGAGGAGTGCAATGAAAGTGCGGTGATTAGAGGGATGGCAGGGTTGTAGCTCTAGGCCCAAACAAGCATTTGGGCTACAACTCCACCGGCTCATTATAATTGGTTATGTTCTCCTACCACTTAAAAATTTGCATACCCACTCATGGGTTGCATCAGCAAAAAAGCAAGCATTCAAATAGCGAGACGGTCACATGATCATCGTGCAATATAATGATGTGTGATACATTAAATTACATTAGGTGAAAAAAGTAAACATAATGAACTGTGTGAGTACAGCATAAGCAGTGTAATTGGGCACATGTGCGCGAGGATGGCTTCGTGTGCTAGTTGGTACTACATCTTAGACAGGCTACACTAAACGCAGATGGGGACAGAGTGTCTTGTTCCTTCTTCCCTCTGCCCACATTCTGTGTACTGCAACCTCTCTAGGATGGGTACATGTATATATTTTTTCACAATAGTTTACTTACCTTTTATAAGGTAAATGGCTGTTCTTCATTACAGTGCATGGTATGTCAGTATCTACTGTAGCGATCACGCTATGCCTTGACCCAGCGGGTCATTCGCCCGCCGGACCAGCGCCAAAAGGATTGTCTCGCCACGGCTTGACGGAGGAGACGACAGGGGCCGACTACACGAGACGGCGCCCACGGATTGACGACGACGGCGCTGGTCCCCGGAGTGATTCCACGAACCTGGCACATCTCGAAAGTGCGTGCTAAAACTTTCCCGTGGGAACGCAGCGCGCGGCCGGCACCAAAGGGGTCGATGCGCACGGGCATCTTCCGTTCTCCCCCTCCCCGTTCTACGGCGGCGCTGCGACTAGTGGCAAGGGTGTGTGTGTATGTGCGGGTCAGTGTTGTGCCTCTATGAAATACATGAAGGGCGTGTCCCTTCCCGAGGAAGGTGCTTCCCTTAGAGGAACTTCCACATCACCATTGGTCCGCATTGTTTTGTGTAGTGATCCCCAACCTAGGGACCTAGGGAACGGGGGTCAACAAAAAGGGCGTGCGGCGCCTCGCCCAGAGCGGTCTCTGTCTTCATCTCGACAACTCACTGTCAAAATGTAAATAAACCCGTTGAGTTTGCTCTAAGCTCTCCCCTGGTCCTGACTCGACAGAGCGACGGCGACCGGCCCCGCTACCCGCAGACAGCGGTCGCCACGACGCGCAGCACTACTTCTGGTCACAGATATTGTTCTGCGCGCACAGTGCATCGACGCACGAGCCTGCTCCTAATGTAGAGTGGCAGGGTTTTGTGTGTGTCAGTGCGTCCGACGTCGTTCCCGAACAGCAGGGTGCCTTCGGCGAGGCTAATGGTCCCGAGAACTTTGAGGCAACCCTTCGCCTCGTGTGAGGCGACACCGCATGCAAAGCCATGAGCCGGACTTCACACTTCAGTCCGCCTTTATCTGCCCAAGAATTCGCACCGCTTTTTTACGGTGTCGAGTGCTCTTACAACTTGTTTAGCCAGTGCTTTGTTTCCCAATAATCCCAGTGTCCTAATTAAGGTTTTGGTTCAGAGAAGTTAACTGCATTTGACCCCTTATCTGGCTGGCTAGCTGCATGAGCTCTTCTGATTCCGTTAGAAGTCACCGCAAGGCCAGCACAGTAAAAAGGCGCAGTCTTCTCCCATTGGCCACTAGCATCACATCCGCCAGCAGTGCTTACGTACGACACTACAGCAAGACTTTCGGTTTGCTCAAGACCACCATGTACTGCAATGACAAAGCACATCACCCCAGTGATGATCTGCTGACGGCACGAGGGGCAACGATAAGGTAGGCTCGTTCCATACGTCATCTTTCAGCTTAGCTTCGCTGACAACATATGTCCACTCGACACGAGACACGTTGTGAAAGAAGCATGCCTATAATGGAACAGGACAAGCTGAAAGAACAGACCTCAGAGAACTGCACTGCATTAGAGCAGGACCCTACAGTGATCAGTGTTTGTCCGCGAGGAGCGACTACTCTCTCTGCAAAAGCTCAACCAAATTCGAAACGAGCCGCGAACAGCATCGTCGTAGAATGGACGCCGCATAGGAAGGCGTTGAGGTGGCCATCCTCAAGCTATCAAGTGCACACGAACAGGTTGTCGACATTATCGCTGCACAGCTTCTTTCGTGCTATGAATGATATAAGAACATTGCTAGTAAGCACGCTGCTTTCTTGATCACTACAAATGCGAGCAAGTCGGAAAGAGCTCGATATGCTAAGTGTCATATATGCGGCTCGAAACAATGGTGACGAAGAAGCTTCGCAAGGCTACGGAGCAAGGATGCAACCGCACAGAAGAAACTGCACCGCAATGCTCACTATCGACCAGTTTAAGAGCTTCCCCAGTATCACAACGGTCTGTTACCTCGGCTATGAGCATAGCTGCAGCACAGGCTTGTGCACAGGCAGACACCATCAGAGCCAGGGTAGCCTTCAGCCGTAGAGAAGCTGCGATGCGCCTCGAGAGAGCGAAAATTGATGCAGAACTCGAAATCCTGCATCAGGAAAGAGAAGTAGGAGCAGCAGAGGCACAAGCAAATGCTTGGGAGGCAGCTGCGGAGCAGGATGGCAGGCAGAGATCACGTTTGATGCCTTCCAGCGACCAAACGTTACGGACCGTAAGCTACGTAACCGAAGAGGAACACTTAAATGTCAGGAGGTTTCAGTCACCTCAGCCACCTGTTGACTCTATGACAAGCCGCAAAGAAAATGACAGCGTGCTTTCAGGAGCTGCTGTAGCTCACAAGAGTCCCACAGGCCTTCACGTCATTCAACTGCACCTATTCATGATGCAACGCCTGATGGTTCAAGCATGGAGCTAGCTGGCATCCTGAAACTCTTGTGCCACAGAGATCTTGCTTCGGGTGGCCTCCCCAAATTTGGTTACCAACCCGAAAATTATAGGGCCTGGAAATATTTGTTCAAAGGTATCACACATGATCTGGGTCTCTCCCCTCAGGAGGAGTTAGATCTGCTTGTCAAATGACTCGGCCCAAGGTCTTCAACGCAAGCACAAAGGCTCAATTCTCAGTGAAGGAAGCGACTTTATGCTTTTTGGAGCACATTTCGGAGCAGAAAAGTACTGCTTTGGGGCAGAAAAAAATGCTATTTTGGAGCAGCTATCGGTGTTATAGGGGCAGATGGCAAAATATGCCATACAACTCTTGGAGTTCAAAATATTGCCAAAGCACCTCATAAATATTAATATTTATTATGAAATGTATTTCCCAGGCCACAGTAGAATGACACTATCAAATTATGGTAAATCATGGGGGAAGCACTATACATGGCTTGCATGTGACGTCACTATTGCTGCGGCCCTACTGCGGCGGCCATATTGGTGAACAGCCGTGCGGAAAAGCCGTATGTACCTGCCGTAGGACTACAGTGTTCTACAGTACAACGGAGCTGACAGAGCCGCACTGCCACGGTCACTTTCGTTTTCACGAGCCGTTTCTTGTGCATCATGTCACGGTTGGCACAAGGCAGACGTTAAATGCGGCGTACTATTCAGAACCGATAAGGCAAGCATGTTTTCGCTATGAGGAAAAGGTGCGCTTGTGCAACGGAGTGGATCCCTGCATGCATCGACCCGGAACGGACACGACTTCTAACGTCTCCGCCCTCCCAGAAGTGTTGCACGGCGACATCGTGAACTATTTGGTTTTCAGCACTAACCTTGTTCTCATGCGAGAGCAGCGAGGTGCTCACGCAGCAGCACGTTTTCCGATCGCGCGTCCCCATAGCTGTCTGTTTTGTCATAAACACAGAGGGATGTATGTACATGTGTATGACCTTAGTGCTGAGGGTTTAGTCACTGCATGCGGACCTTCATCGTGAGCGAGCCGCATTTGGCTTCATCAACACGCATCTGCCTGTGCTCGGCGCTGTTCGGCCGCCGTTTGCCGCTTTTCGTGACTCTGTTTTCCGCGTGCTCATGTCACGCAGCGCCTGCATGCTTGAAGCTGTAGCCAAGTCGTAAGACGGCGCCCTGTCTCGGTTCGTCTCGCCGAACAACGTGGACGGTTTTTCTACGAACACAAGAGCATCTGCGTCAATTAGTGTCTTCATATCTCCTCTCTTTTCGCTTGCCTACTACGAAGTGCGCTCCACACACACGAACGCTGGGGTTTTCTTCGTCAAAATTTGCATGCCTTATGTGCACCAGCCAGGTCCTCCGACGGTTGGCGCTGAGCATTTTCGTACGCTCGCACTGGCCTTCAATAACCTTTGGTATGTGAAAGAAGCTCGTACTAGTGGGCTGCTTCTTTCTTCCGCAGCTGTCGCTACGCTGACAACTGCGCATATAACTATATGCAGAGGAAGAAACTCACTGGTGCGGCGAGGCAGCACTGAACAAGGTCTAACCACTGTTCACCAATATGGCCAAGTTGCTCAGAGCTGTGACATCAAGTGACGTAGGTGAAAGCCACGTATAGCAAAGTAGTGTCGGCAGTGATCCTGATTGGTGGTCAGTCCACAATGAAGCGAGGTTTAACAGCAGCTGCTGCGAACAAGTACTTTGCAAAGCAACTCGAAGGTGACCCGTATTTTGTGGCTCGTAGCATGTACAGTAGCTGTTATTAGCATTCAGTGTCTCATAAAGAACACCTGCGAAAATTAAGTTTATATCAAAGCTATCTTTGTTTGCTTACCATTTGGCCTTACTCTTGAATAATATCTTCCTTTGTTCCCGCAGACAGACATGCAGTCAAGATTGCGTACTGAAAGGCAACCACAGCAAGCAGGGCCCGCAATTCAAAACAAGCGCTGTCTCCGAGCCTCAAGGAAAGACAGTCATTGTGAAAACATTTGGAGCGTGGAATTTTTAATGTACTTGCTGCTGTGATACATGTGCAATAAAGTATGCGCATTCAAGACATGCAGTTCAGCTGAGTTAATACAGCATAACAGCTGCAAAATACAGGAAGTCTTCAAAACTGCTAAAAGGAGAGCATTGTGAAACAGTCTGCTTCAGTTTATGCGTATGTATAAGCCACTAACACAGGATGTGCATTTCATTAGTAATGTACTTAGGAATGTGCTGCAAACCGAACACATGTGCAGCAGCTATGGTTCACGATGTGTCTTCCCAGTTTAAAAGACTGCTTCCAACACTGGGCCTGTTTGCAGTGCTGCATAAGCATAATTTACGAAACAAGGGGAATTTTTTTCTGAGGGGCTTGTTTATATGTGTTAGACAAAGCCAAATGAATGGAACGGAGAATTAGCGCAGGGAAAGCACAGATGACGTTAATTGTTTTCCTTAATTGTAGTGTGCTAATTGTGACTTAAATTGAAGTGAATTGAAATGGACGAAAATCACTCATTCCGTCGGGGGGATCGCACCGATGAAGAGGGCGATTTTGCGGGTGCATGCGCCTGCTTTTTCGTTTCAGCGCGGTTTTTTCAGGCAAAGTTTATAAAGCGCGTCCAACGCACTACGCGTTCATGCTTAGGCCTTCGTTATTATGGAAAGTCGCGCAGCGCTGTACGCATCTCGAAGGCCACGTTATTGGCACGCTAGTCGCACCGTCACCCGCTTGATGTCGAGAATATGCCGCGTAGTGCGTGCGAATGATCAAATCTGCCTAAAAACAGGGCAGGGGCGTAGCCAGAAATTTTTTTCGGGGGGTGGGGGTTCAATCACACTTTATGTATGTTCGTGCGTGCGTTTGTGTGCGTGTATATATACGCAAGCAAAACTGAAAATTTTCGGGGGGTGGGATTGACCCCCCCCCCCCCCCCCAACCCTCCTACTTGGCTACGCCCCTGCTTAAAAACAATGTCTCGTAATGCACAAGCTCCTGATCCTCGAAGACATATTCCAAGAAACTTATCACATTCGCAATCGCATCTTTCAATTTCACTTCGTAAGGCGCGAAATTCTGAAAATGCTTCTTATCGCATTTCTCCACAGGACGGAAACAAAGAGACGCTTTTGATGCACGACAACAAAGCTCTACCGGCTCCTGTGTTGCCCTTTTTTTTTTTTTTTCGCAAAAGCTCATTGACGAAGCAGTCAAGGAAGGTGTAATACGCAGTGCAAAAGGAGCTTTCCTATTTCAAATAACTTTTGTACAAATCTCCGGAGACACCAGGATTCCTACCTTGATTCTTTGGAGGACTGACACCACCATGGAGTACGAAGGCCGCTTATCTGCCGTGGCCAACATCACTTCCGTCGAATCTTGTGGCAACTGACACGCGCCAGTGTTAGGCTGTCCAGCATGCGACGAAGCACCGAGCGACAAATCGAGGAATCCGAGGCACTCGTACACAACTACATGTCCACAACACGTGCGACGCACGCACGGCAAAATGCACCAAGTAAGGCGCCTTACACTATGATGATGATGATGAGTTGCAGAGAGTATAGAGTGTACTGCAACCGACCGATTCGAAAGGACGAAAACGGTTGAAGCGGGGCAGTTGGCAGCGGCATGCAGCAGCAAAGCAAGGCGCGCCATCTACGACGTCGTTTACGCCATGGTTTACGATACGTAGCTACGCCATGTCATTTATATAGCGTCCTTTCTAACACCAGGGAACACGAAAACAGTACAGAACAGGAGTGAAGTGTCAAGTAGTTTTAAGTCGTTCATCTCGGAGGCCATATAGTTTGGCGCAAGTTGCCACGCTCCCGACCGCGGCGGCCGCACTTTGTTGGCTTCCCCGTGTGACAGCAAACAAATAGCATTACAAGCGAATGACATTCGCTGTAAATGACATTAGATTTGCCGTGTGACAGGGGTATTAGATTTAGGTGCACGTTAAAGAACCCCGGGCGACCGAAATTTCCGGAGCCCTCCACTACGGCGTCCCTCATAACTACTCATAACGATATCGCGGTTTCGGGACGTTAAACCCCAACAATAGGAGGATGGATGGATGCTATGAGCGTCCCCTTTGTAACGGGGTGGTGACATGTCTGCCACAGCTCGAAGAAGAAGAAGCAAAAAGCTTCCTGGTTTTTATTGTTGGCCTAATACCTTATTTACATTGATTAAATCTATGTTATTATACCAAAAAAATATAAATTCACGTCCATCTCTCTGCCTCTTAAGGCGAATGACCTTATTTTTCCCCCATTATTTATTTTTGTTCTTTATCTCTACTCGTCTCTTACTTATTTCTATCGCGGACGTGTGCAGCTTTCCATTGTTGTCCCTAAAACCCAAGGCTTCATGTACTCGTGCCACACGTATACTGGGTGAATATCGCCACATTCATCAGTACATGTTCCATCGTTTCCTAGTTCCCCCGCAGCATGTACATTGTTCTTCTTCGTTACTGAATCTCGCTATAACTACGCGTTCTAAGGCAGCCCGACCTGCTTAAACAGTAAAGCGCTTCCCCTTGAATTATCATAAACCTTTCCCTCCTTTATTCGTTTTTTTCCCTTCGTAGTTACTCAGAGCCGGCTTCTTTTCCATCGCTGCCATCCAATAAGTCCTCTCCGCCCTCTTGACCTTCCGCTTAATGCTCCTTGTTGCCATATCGCCCGCACTGCTAGCCGTATATTTCTGGTGAGCCTCCTAGTTCTTTTTCTCCACTGCGTGTCAACGCTTTTTCTATACAAATACCTTAAAACCTCTCTGCCCATCTACTCTTTCTCATTTTCCTCAGCCTCTCTTCGAATCTCATTTTGCTCTGAGCTTCCGCCTTCAAAGCCTTCCATCCCATATCACCCTTTACAGCCTCATTTGTCGTCTCCCGTGAGCGCCCAACGCAAGGCGGCCCACCGTCCTTGATTTACATCCATTCCTGATTCCCAGTAAACCATGAATGTCTATTAGATATCCATAGAATGCTAGTCTCGGGATATTCAGTACATCTTCTGGATATCTACATTCTCCATATAACGTTTCACAGACGTACTATAGATCATCTAAAATGCACCCGGATCACGCTTTCAGTACGTTGTATGGATATCAAGGCTGGATGTTCTGTACATTTAAAAGATGTTTTTCGAATAGGCAACGCACAAAAGGGCAACAAATACGCACACATAAAAGACGCAATCAGAAGCGCTGACAGCGCTTGTGTTTCAGTCTTTTATGTGTGCGTATTTGATGGCCTTTCGTGCGCTGCCTATTCGAAAATCATGGCTCACTAACTAGCCCACCAGTACATATTAAAATATGTTCATTCTTTAAACTTGCATCCACATGATGTCTAGCGGCTTGTGAGGTGTACTAATTATGGCTCTCAAAAATGAACACTCGAGAGACTGTAGGCCACAATACTTTTCGCTCACTTGAGTGCTCGCTATATGTACTGTTGTAACCTGAAAGTAACCGTTGCAAATCACTATTTTGCAAGTTTTAGTATTTATACATTCTAAAAAGACAGGGCGTGCAAACACGGACACAAGAAAGAAGTCAGGACACCACAAACGCCGACTAACAACTGTAAAAGACGGGAAGCGGACCGATATTTGTTTCGTAAAACACACCAACAAATTCACTGATTGCCGTACGAGTGCGGTGTATAAGGTCCCTTTCAGCTGCGGCCGCTTCTACGTAGGACAAACGGGCCGATGCATTAATCAGATATTGTTGGAGCATAAGAGATCGCTAACAGGAGGCTCACCTTCTAATCTATCTTTACATTGTCGAGATTATAAGTGCACGCCAAAATTCGATGAATGCGCAGTGTTGTACCGTCATAGAAATGAAGAAACGCGCCTGATGATTGAAGCATGGCATATCGAGAATAGTGGTAGCGCATGCGTGAGGCAACCGTCGATTAACTTGCATAAAGATGAAATCAAATGCCTTAACAGTTATCTTCCACGTAGACCGCCACGCGTGCTGGATTGATAGGTTCGCCTGTTGCACGGGCATGCGCAGATAAGTTTTCGTGCCTTCTTTTCTTTTCAGCCGTTGTGCGTCTCTTCAGTTGTTAGTCGGCGTTTGTGGTGTCCTGATTTCTTTCTTGTGTCCGTGTTTGCACGCCCTGTCTTTTTAGAATGAATACTTACCAACTAGCTCAGTTCTCTGTTATTCTTAGTATTTATAATTTTGGAAGTAGGTGTAGGTGTCTCGGCATAAAAGAGCAGTTGTATTGTACTGCCTCCTATGCAGAGCATGCTGCATACCTCACATTGTTCCTTTTAGGTATATAGCACATAGCACATCTGATAACACATCAAATGCGCAATACTCTTCTCAGGCTATTGCAATGTTTTGTTACACACAATGAGTACAATGCAATGCCCTGAAAGATTACTACACATACAATCGTAAGAGTGTTTCACTACTGGCGAAATGACAAGAGAATGAAGTGAGTCGAAAGCAACAGTGTAGCGTTACAAAAGTTTATATGAGCAAAGCAATGCTGTAAACCATAAGAGTACATCTCAACATACCACAAAACCACGACATCACCACCAAAACAGTAAGCGAGACGCTGTAGTGTGGGCTCTCCGACACTCCCATGCAACTGCCTGAAATGACGCCCTACTAATGGCGGACGGCAAGAAAATCAGTGTGGCCAGACTGAATTAGGAAAATCTCCTATTGTTATTTAACAGACGTGACAATGCTACTTGCCAACTTCGTAGCTGACAACACCGAGCCCAAGACCCAAGCGTACGCGCACGTGTGTGCACGCGACGAGCCCGAACAACACCACCTAGACTTCTTCAGGCCTCCGCACTACCCGCGTGACGTCACGGACCTGGCCCGACACAGCTAGCCTCGGTCGGCGCAGATCGGAGTTTTTTTCGCATGTTTCTACATACGCATGTTGTGACGAGGTGTTACACTGAAAAAATTTTGAAAAAAGAGCTGGCGGGCAACAAAAATAAAATATTTATTTTTAAATACAGAGCCTATGCACTTGTTCATCGCACGTATAGTATACACTCACAACTTCATCTGCACGCACAAAAGCTCTGCCAGAGCATATGACAAGTTTGGTTTGCACGTCACTTTTCGATCAAAAATAGCGCAGTTGCTTCATGGCAAAACAAATGCACATAAAAAAGATATGCTAACATACATGAGGCGTACTACCGTGACAACATGAAGGCCAGCACTCTCTAGGCTTATAATTACCCTTTTCAAAACATCGTGTAGTTCATTTGCCGTTATTCTGGTCACAGGAAGAATGTGAAGAACATCCGTATATGACGACAAAAGCGACTGCACCATGGACACATGGGCTGTTTTAGCTTGCCCGGCGCAATGAGCAGCACAGCCTGATTAACAGCCACCTTTGAACTCGAAAAACTGCTGCAGGTGTATTTCATCTAGCATAAGCGACACGTTTCCTTCATGTTCTTTCAGAATGCTCGCTCTATGTTTTGTGAACCTTAAAAAATCCTCCTCACTCTGTTCTTTAACAGGGCTTACATCACATGTTGCGCAAACTCTTTTGACTGTCTCAGGGTGTGGCAGTACGAGTTTTCACTGTGGCGGAAAAATTTGTAAGCATGCGGTTAGATTGTGTGCAGTATACTAGCAAAAACAAGGAGCTCCGATGAGTACCACATACCGTTGGCATTTCTGGTAAAGAGGTGACACTGCTCTTTAACAAACAGTAGCGTATCAGCCCTTTCACCTTCGTGTAAATCCTCTTTCGTAAGGTCATCAAGAAGCGAAATGACCAGGCTTAATGTTTCTTGCACTTTGTCCTGTCTGGGTTTTTTTTTTTTTTTGGTACTGTAGTTTTCCACAGTGTCAAGGAGGTCAACGCGTACACGAAAATCACAAATCTCAGAAGTAATGCACAGCTGTTCGCAAGAAGACAACGGAACATTTCTTTAAAAAACACGAGCACATAAATCCACAGAGACGACTAGCTCCGGTGCTTGCGATGTCATCTCCACGTTAGCGAATATCACGCATGAATCACATACGGCCGGGAACCAAAACACTTTATGCCGTATACGTTCCAGGCGAGACGTAATGTCAACAAGGTTCTGAACGTTGTTTTCCAGTGACTCGGTTTCGTATGTGACCTTAGACTGCTGAATGGCATGCTGAAGCTCTTCGTGTTCAACCGTCTTTTCTTTTCGTCAGGACCTTCGCGTGTTTTCCGCTTGTGAGACACGTATGCTGGACAGTCAGGAAAAATTGTTCGCAATGCGTCTGGCGTCAGCCTCGCGAGTTTCATGGGTGCTTAGATGGTCGTCCCATCAACGTCTGTGTATGAAGAAGTTGTCCTCAAATACTGTGGCTTGAAGTGGCGTTCGCATACATGCATACGACGAAAATGGTGCACGCAAATAACTGAACTGTTCTGAAGCCGATACATAAGATACTCGCACGCAGCAAACAAGCGGACCCGCATTAATGGAGGAAACGTATGAAAACCTCCTATGGTTTCAGCTTTCTGCCCCCACCTGTTTGTAGCCTCCTGCTACAAACGCATGAGGGGCGATTCTCCTTTTAATCGCCGCTAGTATAGTGTACACTCTGCACACATGAAAACTAATAAATATGTACTATATCGCTTACCTTGGGGTCTTTCAACTGTGCGACATGCACATCGTCGCGCCGTACCGCACGTTGCCATTCGGCTCTTCGCTTTGGGTCACTTAGAAAAGAAAACAACCGAACTTTTGGACCTCCGTCGTAGTTTCCTCTGCACATCGGAACACAGCACCGGCCCATGGTTCCACACACACGCGAAACACAAAAGTCACGGCATATATACACATAAAGGCTTGCGAGGGGCACAATGACACAAACGACGGCGAAAGCAGTGCTGTGCACAAGAGATAATCCACGTGGAGCACTAGCATATTCAGTCATGCAGCGCGCGCCGTTTGACCGTGCACGGAGTGGATGGATGGATGCTATGAGCGTCCCCTTTAAAACGGGGCGGTGACATGTCTGCCACCAGGCTCGAAGAAAAAAAAAAAAAAAAAAAAAAGCTTCCTTGTTTCATGTTGGCCAAATACCTTATCTACATTGATTAAATCTATGTTATACCAAAAAATATAAATTCACGGTCCATCTCTCTGCCTCTTAAGGCAGAATGACCTTATTTTTCCCCCATTATTTATTTTTGTTCTTTATCTCTACTTTTCTGCCACCAATACTCTAACCGTCTCTTACTTATTTCTATCGCGGACGTGTTCAGCTTTCCATTGTTGTCCCTAAAACCCAAGGCTTCATGTAGACTCGTGCCCACACGTATACCTGGGTGAATATCGCCACATTCAATCAGTACATGTTCCATCGTTTCCTTAGTTCCCCCGCAGCATGTACATTGTTCTTCTTCGTTACTAAATCTCGCTTTATAACTACGCGTTCTAAGGCAGCCCGACCTTGCTTCAAACAGTAAAGCGCTTCCCCTTGAATTATCATAAAACCTTTCCCTCCTTATTTCGTTTTTTCCTTTTCGGTAGTTACTCAGAGCCGGCTTCTTTTCCATCGCTGTCATCCAATAAGTCCTCTCCGCCTCTCTGACCTTCCGCTTAATGCTCCTTGTTGCCATAGCGCCCGCACTGCCAGCCGTATATTACTGGTGAGCCTCCTAGTTCTTTTTCTCCACTGCGTGTCAACGCTTTTTCTATACAAATACCTGAAAACCTTCTCTGCCCATCTACTCTCCTTCATTTTCCTCAGCCTCTCTTCGAATCTCATTTTGCTCTGCGCTTCCCTCACTTCAAAAGCCTGTCCATCCCATATCACCCTTTACAGCCTCATTTGTCGTCTTCCCGTGAGCGCCCAACGCGAGGCGGCCCACCGTCCTTTGATTTACATCCATTCCTGATTGCACCTCTGACTTCATGCACACCACTGAGTTCCCAAATGTAAGCCCCGGAACCATCACACCCTTCCACAGCCCTCGAAGCACCTCGTACCTATTGTATCCCCATAAAGCTCTGTGCTTCATAATTGCAGCATTCCTCTTTCCCTTTGCTACCGATGCTTTCTCTTGTACCTCCATATATCTATCCCCCTCATTTACCCATACTCCGAGGTACTTGTACTCGCTTACCCTCGGTATTTTTTGGCCCTGTATTAATACCGTATGGTCTCCGTGATCATTGAATACCATCAATCCACATTTTGTTGCACTAAATCCTAGTCCTAGAGCCTCACACTCCCTTCCGCATATATCTGCCAGTCGCTGTATATCATCTTGACTGTCCGCAAATAAGACAATATCATCAGCATAAAATAGACCTGGAAGCTTCTGCTCAACCATCGCTCCGACCTGTTTGTGTGACAGATTAAATCCAATGTTGCTACCTTCTAGCGCTTTTTCCATTCTCGCCATGTACAGCATGAATAACAGCGGGGACAAAGGGCATCCCTGTCTCAGCCCCTTGCTAATTTCAACGCTGTCCTTGCTACTTATTCCTTCCCATTCTATACAAACTGTATTTCCTCGGTATATTTCCCTCAAAAGCTGTACACAGTCGTCACCTATGCCCACTTCCTTCAATATATCCCACAAAATTTCCTGATTAACGTTGTCATACGCCCCGGTGATATCTAGATAAGCTACGTATAAGGGCCTGTTTTCTATTTTAGATATTTCTATACACTGGGTAAGAACAAACAGATTATCGTCTAACCGCCTGTCGATTCGAAATCCATTCTGAAGTTCTCCCAAAATATCATTTTGTTCTACCCACGCTTCTATTTTTAATTTTACTGCCTGCATCGCCAACCTGTATAGCACCGATGTAATTGTTAGCGGTCTATACGAGCGAATGTTATCCTTTTCTCCCTTGCCTTTATAGATTAAGTTCATTCTACTTTTTCTCCAACTGTCTGGTATTTCCCTCTCCTGTAAGCACTTTTCTACGGCTTTCAGCAGTGCTTCTTTAGTGTTATGTCCGAGTTCGTTAATGAGGCTGACGGGAACCCCATCTAAGCCCGGAGTAGTGCGCTTAGGAATTTTTCCTTCGGCCTTCTTCCAATTGAAATTCTCTAGTACTACATCTTCTTCGGTTGCATTCCTTTGCGTACTTTTACTCACCGGGGGAATCCCCTGGGGGACCTTTTTAAACGAATCGGCTGTTATCTTTCGGATGTAACCTAGCGCTTCATATCCTTCCAATTTATTTCCTCCTTCATCTACCATATGTTGTTGCATTGTGACAGACTTCCTACCCAGCGCTTTTAGGTGGCTCCAAAAAATCCTAGGCGCGGCCTTCTTCTTTTCGCGAATCTCTGTCATCCAGCGTTCACTTTCACCTTTAATTTTTGCCTCGACTAATTTCTGCACAATGGATTTTGCTCTAAATATATTTCCCATATTTGGTTGACTTCGTCCTGTGGCCGCTTCTCCTTTTTTGCCTGTCTGTGCTCCCGTGGCAAGGGACGACTAGCGCCATCTACAGCGCACGCATGAAAACGTTTGGTTTGCTCGGGTCGGGCTAGGTTCGATGACGTCAGCGAGTGGGCCGACAGAGTGCGGAGGCCTGAAGAAGTCTAGGTGGTGTTGGCCCGAACCACACGTGATGCACGTGGCAAATAAAGTTATGCACGTGTACGCCTCGAAACTGGCTTGCACTTTTCGCCAGTTACACGCCGCTACTCGCCAAGCGTTATCACAAAACGCATGTAACACAAAAGAAGCTATTTGCCGTCTAAAAGACGTCTTGAACGGCTACCAAAGAGGGCTAATAGACGTCTTGGTCAAGACATTCCCGTAGCCGTAGACGTCTTTTCGACGTCTGATAGCTGTGCTAATGTCCCGCTAGTTGACGTCTTTAAAAGACGTTTTGACAAGATCAAGTTAAGGCGTTTTCTAGACGTTTTTGTTTTTTCGGCGTTTTCGAAATTTTGGGCTTTCGAAATATAAAATAAACTATTATAACTGTCTTTGCAGCATGTTTGGTCGGCAGCCTGACGGCTACCATAGGAAGATAGAGATTGAAGGGACCGAAAGAGCTCCCGCGAGAGCACTTTCCTGTTTTTTCTCCCACTTCCTATGTCAGTCGTCGAGCAAGTGACCAAACAATCAAGCAAGATCACTAACATACGTACATACCTGTTCACCCACGCATGTCCTCACTGTTGCATATATAAATTTTCGACGCTGAGTTTACTCGCGTTTATTGCGGACCGAATCAAGTTGTTGCGGTCACTCATATATGCCGCGGGAATTATTGGCTACTTCAGCACACCATACATATCCAATTTTCATATAAAAGACATCGGTTTATAATAAATTTGAACACGTACGCAGGGGATCAACACGTATACTGTACTACATAAATGACGTTTAGCGGATGGCGCGCAAATAAATAATCGTGCTTCTCAGCAACAATAAATTATCCCATGATGTTGTCAAATCGGCTTTATTAACGAATAAAGCACAACCAAATGTGGCACAAAACACGCAGGAAGGTGACCGCACAAGGTGAAGCTGAGTGGCACAGCAGCAACGTAAATAAAATTCTGCATAAATGCACTCCAAGTCTCGTCAAAGAAACTGCACTGGCTTCCGCATTAGCTGGCGTGGTCTCAGGCCCAATATCTTGCACAAACAGCAGTGAAGAAAAGCTGCATACAGAGAAAGAAAGTAAGCTACGCAGGATTTACAACAAATAACAGATCATCAAGTCACTCTAAAGAAACATTTCCAATTACAGATATGATAAAATGCTGTCATGTATTAAGAAACGACCATCAATCGTAACCACACCTACAGGCGAGGCGCCTATACGGTAGAAGCTTTGCACTTTGTCAGCGACAGGCTGGCATAGTTGTAAGCATGCTTGCTTAAACTATGTCGGCCTGTCACTAGCGTGCATGCGTAGAGCCACGAGCTGTAACGCGCAAAACATAATTACTAAAAATAGGGCGAGTCGCACCGGCGCGTATTGGCCTCGAGGCCCACCACTGGAAACGCCGGCGCCACCGTCGGCGTGACGTGCTTGGCAGGATCACGTGGTCTCAGCGGCCGCGTCGGCTGCTTGTGGCGCGCTGCCGCGTGCTTTGAAAACGAGTTTCAAGTCCCACATGCGCTGCTGTCTGTTCAAATTCGGAAGTTTTCTCTCATTTTCTACTCAATTGAAACCATTGTAATAGAGTGGCTGCCTCCGAAGGCGACGAACATGTGGCTCTACCGCTCGGTGCCGCAGTGCCGCGCTTACGCAAAGGAGCCCAGTGTCAGCCTGCACTGGTAACCGCGGGACAAGAAACAGCGTGAAGCATGGGTTGTAAAGCTAAGAACCGGCAAGTAGCCATCCGCTACGAGTCTTGTGTGCAACAAGCACTTCCGCGACGAAGACTTTTGTTACTGCTTCGGGCCTGCGATGTTCGGTGAGTAGCAGACAGCGCGCACTGAGACGATGGCTCGCGCGCGCTTCCCGCCGGCAAATGATGCTTATCTGCCACAGGATGGTAAAAGCGCTACCTTTTACCACGTGCGATGCCATCTCAGAACCCTCCAATGCGACCTCTTGATCGTCGCCCCCGTGCTCAGCGTCCACAAAATCGGCTGCAGATGCACAAGTCATTGTTTAGATACGTTGAATGACTAAATGACTAGAAGGCGAAAGCCATCTTCTTGTCAGTCGATGTACTGATTCTCCCGCGCCCCCCTCCAAAAGCGTTCTGCGCCTAACGCGGTTTTGCGCGGCCTCCGTGACCGATCACGGAGGCAATGCAAAGCGACCATGACGTGTGAATACGTCATCATGTGACGTCACATTATGTGACGTCATAATGACGCTACATATTTTGGCGATCTGTGACGTCATGATGACGTCATATGGTGACACCATCACGTGACGATTATTTTTTGCATCACTCGTGTTGACGCCGCCGACGCGGGACGCCGACGGGCAACTTTCCTATTTGATGAGGCATGCATTGCTTCATAAGCTACATAAATTTTGCATTGCCTCCGTGATTGGCCCACCGGCCAACCCCATGTATTTTCTTGGAGCCTCATTTATTTACGTGGGAAAGATGCCACCCTGTTGGCGTTAGACACGACACTGCTGCCAAAATTGCTGGGGTACATGCCAATTAAATAATTACTATCCTGTTTTGCGGCTGTTGGTTGCTGCAATAACTTCTATTTTATTGGCCGCTATTTCAAGTTCATGTGGGTGCTAGTTCACAGCCGACGTTTGCAGAACAAGTCCGCAAACGTTACTGTATTTTCTTTCTTTTCCTAGGCGTCGCATGCTACTACATGCTCGGTCTCGTAGACTGGTTCTTCTTCCACCAGCAATCTCGAAGTGGTGAAGCTTTGGTCTATGAATTTGTTGATGACAGAGAGCGGCAAGTTCACTGGAATGCAAACGGAACGATAATTAAGGAGCATTAAAAAAAGGCGTCGCATTTGCTCACGTTTTGTGTGAGCACCAAACGAAACGAATGCGCGGAATAAAGAAACATAAGCAGCGGCATTTGCCCGCTGAGAAGACCGATCAATACGCAGTGCGAGACAACTTGTCAAATGACATTGACACGTACCCGAATTTAGACCAAAAAAGAAAAAAAAAAACACTGAATCGTCGAGACGGCAGATCAGAAAGTTGCAATGCGCACCGAAGCCGCAGTTGTAAGGAAATTGTTTTTGAACTGCTCTGATAGCGTCCGCGCAACAGTAGTTGTTTGTTTACTCACAAATTCTCATATTTTGCGGCCTAAAGTTCACAGCGCGGTGCCAAAATGCGCTCGTAGCAAAAGCGAAACCATCAGTACGAACATACATGCAGACGCTCATACATGCAGAGGAACCGTCAGTCGTCGCGAACCCGTGCGATCGCTGGCTTGGGGCTTCTTTCTGTTATGCTCCGTTTGGTTATACAGGCAGTCTACTCTAACGAGATATTTCGCATAGTTTGCACTCGGCGAGTGACTACCTTTCACGCAAGAAGCCGGTTCAGGGGTCTGCAACGCGGTGACAGCGTGAAGCGGGTGCTCGGTTTTCTGCAAAGAGACAGCGACTGTAGACTATCTTGTGCTTTCAGTTCGTCGAAAGTGATTATTTTGACATTAAAGAACACAGTTCATTTCGAAAGTACTTACAGAAATGCCCTGGAGGGCTTCCGCGAGGTGTTTTTGTAGAGCGCCGACAGCAAAACCTATGGGGAGCGCGCCGGCGGTATCCTGCCTCGCACGCAATCGAGGCGCGTCCGATAGAGGGCGACTCCGTAACTCCTCGAGGCCAATAGTTTCGCGTTCGACCACGCGGTTCAACCTAGCAAAGAACTGTTCACATTTTAATCACAATTCTAAAACCTTTCAGTAAAAACGACAAAAAGTCAGGTGCACTTACCGAAAAAAGCACTCTATCCGAACGTGCACACGTTCTTAGCTGTTTGTCTGGCTGCAACGAAGGTGGTGAGCAGAACAATCGCTTCTTGAAACGAACGTACCAATGAACGTACCGTCGCAAACACACAGTAAAGCTTGTTTCACCAAACACTGATGGAAAATATGCGACAGACAGTATGATCACCTTTACTTGATGCCAAACAGCCCGTAATCCGTTCATCCGTTCACAAACAAAAGCTGACAACGCTACACAAAACGCAAATCACCGCCTGCCGCCGTCTAGCCAGCCGCCGATCGAGCCGCCGCTGCCGCCGCGAACTGGCGGCTGGCGCGAACTAGTGGATGAAGAGGGGAAAGGGGGAGGAAGGAACAAGTATTCTGAAACAAGCCTCACCCTTCACTTGACCGAGCTGAGCACAGCGTCACCATTCAACAGAAAAGACACAACGGTTCTCACAAAATAATCCCGCCTATTGCTCAATATTTAGTGAACATTCCTGCCAATATGTGTATCTGCCATCGACATTGAGTCAAGGTGGAGCGCCGAGTGAAAAGATGTTCTTGAATGCAGGGGTAAACATGCGCGCTTCGACAACACCCGCTTCGAGCCTCCGACTGCGTAGCATCAGTAGCATGCTTGCCTGGCTTGCCTGCGTTTGCTTCTGTTGTCGTTCGCTGTTGCGCGAGCGTTGCGCGGCCTTAGCCGCCTGCTGATAGAAACCCGCGTTGCGGAGCGAAACCACTTATTTTGAGGGCTTTGTTTTCTGCGTCTCTTCTTTCATTAAAGCGACAGTCACCGCTCTTTAGACATGCCGTTTTGGCGTCTTTGCGCTCGTGGACAAAACATTTAAAGAATCATTTGAATAGTCGTTGCGCGCTCACTTTCCCCCGCAATGTCTAAAAATGTCTCAAAGTAGACGTTGTGGACTTCTTTGGCAGAATACACTCTGGCTATGTCGTAGCTGTTGAAAAACGGTAATAAACAGTACGCAAGCATATTTGAGAGGCGAGTGCTTTATTTTACAAAAATGTCTATTCTTGATCTTCTCGTAAACCAAGACGTCTATAGCCGTCCGTAGCCGTTCCGAGACGTCTTTTAGAGGTTTTGTGTTACATGAGAAGCCTCAAAGTGACGCGCAAATTTCGATTTTTGACGAAAATGAACACTATTTGAAATTGAAAAAAAAAAACAAAAAAGCATTCGGTTTCTTTTTTCTTAAAATCTCGTAAACAGTCCCTTACAGACCTTGGGAAAAGAATATTTTAAAATATATTGGATATTTTGTTTGTAACAACAATATTTGTAGTCAAGCTGAGATAAGCCTCTTACTCGTCTGATTATATGTGTCCATATTTGCGAAAGACGGGCACTTTTAGGAAACCATGCAGAATTATGATTTTAGGGTCGGTCACCACCTTCGAGAAAAAATTTTAGAAATGTCGTCCAAAAGTTATAATTATGGTTTTGGCTTGTAGAGCTTAGGAAAATTTGAACTTTACCATGACGAAATCGCTAGAAATGTAAAAAGTAAAACTTATAAAAATCAAAATGTGCAAGAATATGCATGCTGCGCCAACAGTCATAGCTACAAAATGGTTGGTGCTATTCAAAAGCGACTTAGCATGTACGTAGGGAGGACAATATCTTGTGCATCTAATCTCCACGATCACCCCATCTCTATGCTAAGGTGTGTTGTCATAAAAAAGACAAATAAAGATGACATTTGACAGGTTTGTTTTGCACACAGTTGACCATAATACAAAAAGTTACTGCTCGTTTTCAATTATTCTGCTTGACTGTATAGATCCGCCTCTAAAAAAATACCACGCAAAATTTTATGCGAAAATATTCAGTAGAAGGAAAGTTATGGATGGAAAGAACTTTATTGTGGAAACAACTTTATTGAAGGAAAGTTATCACAGTTGTTGTAACTGTAGGATGCAAGAGAGAGAGAGATAACATTTATTTACACCCGTACAGAATGACGGGGTAGGAGGCCTTGGCCTCTGCCCCCGTTCATCGCCATAGCCGTCGGCCGGAATTCCTTGGGACTCGGCTGCGGTCAGGGCGAGACCGATGACTTTACGTTGTTCTTCGGCGTCTTGGCTACGTAATAAGGCCTCCCAGGATTCTACGTTTCTGCTTGGATCGTTGTAGGAAGGGCAGGTCCAGACCATATGCACTAGACCTGCAGTGCTATTACAGTGCGCACATCGGGAATCAAACACTTCCGGGTGCCATTTACTGTAGGGTTTGGAAACACCCGAGTTTGCAATTTTCGCCACATAATTTCCTCTTTTTTTGTTCAGCTGTTTAGCTGCCTCTGGATAGATCTGCGCCTTCTCGTTCCCCTTCAGACCTTAATGGGCCGGGGACCATATGAGTGAGATTTGCTCTGCGGGTACTGGTCCTTGTCTCAGAACTTTGGCGGCTGCAGCAGAGATCCAGGACATATCATAGTTCTTAATGGCTGACTTAGAGTCGCTAACAATCACTCATGCAAAAAAAAACATGTTTTGAGAAAAATGGCTTTAAAGATTTGAACCGAATGCCCACGTAATAAGAAACATTCAATATGTCTCAATTCACCACGCTCATAGCTTGGGACTTCCTTTGAAGATGTAGTCTTCTTTTGAGCGAGTTGAAGGGACGTATTTTTTTTTTCAAGCTCGTTTTGCGTCTCCAGCTGACTCTCATCCATGTGCTCCACAGCGGGTCCATGCTTGGGAGCATGCAGACCAGGCCCAACGAAGTTTAAAGTGCCTATTGAGATTTCTAAGTGATACAGGTTTAGATGCTCGTCTTTAGAGCATGTGCGGCATAAAGACTTTTGCGCGTGCCCTGTCCCCGTGCAAAACAGTGTGTACAGTGACTCATTTGCCATACCATCTTCGCCTATCATCACACCTCCCTCTTTCTCTTTCTTTCCCCTTTCCCCTTACCCCCGTGAGGAGTAGCAGGCTAGAACCCGCTTTCCAGGCCGACCTCTCCTCCTTCTTCTCATTAAAAGCATCTTCTTCTTCTTCCCTAGTTCTTATTGTACTTGTTCACCTTCAACTGTGGCTCACAGCCACTGTGGGGGATTGGCGAAGAATTGAGTGGTTTTATAAAATGTTTTAGAACTTTAGAAGGGAGGTTACCGAATAGAAACATTACATATTTGATAGGACATTTTTGCGCTTGATCAAATACGGACAAAAAAATTATTAATAAAATAAAATAAATCAACTGATTGATTGATTGATTGATTGATCGATTGATCGATTGATTGATTGATTGATTGATTGATTTTTTAATGAGGTCCTGCGGGACGCGCCCTAGCGCGCAGTGGGCGACTCCCGCGTCGGGACCGTCAGGCCAAGCCTATTGCCCTAATTTTTTTTAAATATATACATGTGTCGACACAGAAGAATAATAGTATATATTAGCTAGTTAACCGATTGGTTTCATTGAGATAATCCCTCACGGCCACGCAAACCTTCGCATTGGAGAACCCAGAAATAGAGGCTCCAAAAGACAAAATCACAGGCACGGATAAATCCATTCCAATAGCACGAAAAGGTGTTTCCAAAAGGGTTTTTCGTGCTGTAGTATATCGCCTGCAGGTCAGAAAGAAATGATCAATAGTTTCTAGCTCACCACAGAAAGCGCACAGTGGAGAAGGTGCCTGAGCAGACCTGTGTTGATAGAAATTTAGTTTCGGTACACGACAGCGCAGTCTCGTAATTGACACTTCCAGTTTACGGGTTTGACAAAATGACCTCCGCCAGGAATATATTAAGTGCCGATATTCTGTGGAACTTGTCAGTGCTGTGTCTGTAAAGACTTCCATAATGGTACGCCTGCGAAATCGCGCAGCCGTCACACAAGCGGATGATAGAAAATAAGGTAAAATCAGTCCACTGATCGACTACTTCGCTAAAGAATCGGCGATTCCACTTAGGAGCAATCCTTCGTCTCCAGGAACCTAAACTAATCGAACTTTTCTCAAATGCGCGGGTATACCAGTGCACGAAACGCATTTATTACGTGCGAGTCAGCCCCAGCAGAAAGTGCAGCACAGAGAGATAGAGAATCTGTGATTATAACGGCACATGTATTTGCCGAGTTTCACTTGCGCAATGCGAGCACTACTGCCAGACATTCAGCCAAAAAACGGGTATGAAATCGGGTAGTCGAAGGGAATAAGACCAATCCAAATTCGGGCTAAATATACCAACACCTGACTTTTCGTCACACTGTGATGCATCTGTAGATAATAATGTTAGTTCTAATGCTCTGCAGGTCTAAAGCATGATGGGGGAGTAATTTTGCAATATTAGGAAAAGTATCATCAAATTGAATATCCACAGGGTACGAATTACGAGGGGCGTTCAATAAAGATTTCCCCTGACCCACTTCCTGTGGACGGAGAGCAACGAAACTTTGCAGATTTATTAGTCCTTCTCTACATAGGTGACACCCCGGGACACACACTTCTCCCATCTTTTTATGCAACTATAAACACCTCACTTGTAGAAGTCGACAGGTTGCTCCAAAAGCCATGTTGTAACTTCAGAAATCAGAGTCTCATCATCTGGAAAATGCTTGCCCTTCAAATGTGACTTCAATGTTGGAACGAGGTGGAAGTCCGATGTTGCGAGGTCGGGTGAATAAGGGGAATGCGGTAGAATTTCAAAGCCGCAGGAGCGTGCTTCCGTCTGGGCAACATGTGAGTTGTGACTTGGGGTATTGTCTCGCAGAAGGCGGGCGCCTTTGGTGAGCATGCGACGTCTCTTGTTTTTGATGGTCTCTCGCGATTTCCGCAGCAGTGAAGCATAGTATGCCCCAGTAATCGTGGCACCCTTTGCTAGGAAATCCATCAAGACTACTCCGTGCTGGTCCCAAAAGACTGTGAGCATGACCTTGCCCGTCGAGGGCTGGGTGTGTGCTTTCTTTGGAGGCGGTGAGTCCAAGTGCTTCCATTGCATCGACTGGACTTTAGTCTCCGGATCATAGCGATGGACCCAGCATTCATCCTGTGTAATCAGTCTGTTGAAAAAGTCCTGCTGGTTTCCATGGCACATGGTCAAAAGAGCCTGGGAGCATTCGACTCGTACCTGCTTTTGGAAAGGTGTGAGCAGCCGGCGAACCCAGCGATCGGATACCTTACGCATATGAAGATGGTCCTGAATGATTTTTTCCATGGACCCCACACTAATCTTGACATGTTGGGCTAGGTCTCGAACGCTAATACGGCGATTTTCCAAAATGGCGGCCTTCACTTGCTGGATGGTGTGTTCATTTACAGCGTAGTGGGGTCGCCCTGCAATCGGAGCCGCTTCCACGGAAATCTGACCATATTTGAATTGGCGATGCCAGTTATTCACTACATCATACGATGGGGAATCCTCCCCATAAACCTCTTTTATCTCATCGAACATCTCCCTTGGAGTGCGGCCTTTCAAGTACGGGAACTTGACTGCTGCTCTGTATTCCACTGCATCCATTATCACACATCACACCACTTCAGCACCTCTAAAAGAAAGACCGTTATTAGTTTAGAGTTGCAAATTGGCACGTGACCTACAGTGACTTATGTCATTACACATGCGCAGTTTCAACATCCTGCAATAAATGGAAGTTAGTCAGGGGAAATCTTTATTGAACGCCCCTCGTATCATGAGTCGGGGTTATATTGCAGACACGTACGTTCAGAGTGTCCAGTAAACGTTACAAATATAATTTGTGGTGTGTGAATTCACGGCCATCCAGCCCCAAAAGACAATTCCGGATTAGAAATAAAAGCTGTTTCTGATTGTCCTCTGTGCTGGCCCTGGCCGGAACAATGATGATGATGCCCCTGTTATGCGGCTCGTACACAAACAGGGTGACTGGCGAAGAACGCGACGTCTCACTTTTTGCGTACTATCTTGAAATAATAGACAATAACTAAAAATGGAAATATAGGAAAACATATTAAGGAGACACTGCAAGAATTGTGTACTTTGACAATCGGAGCAGACAGCCTAATAGTGAACATAAACAGAATAATTTAGGACATTTAGAAAATCAAGCATGAATTTAGAAAATCATCATAAGCATATTTTGATAAGCAAACTTATAAAGGTGGGAATTAAACTCGTATACGTTTTGTTGCTTGAGTAAGACCACAAACGGCACCGAAGATATCCCTGTGGCTATAACCCATGACTGAAGAACGAAGATCAAAGGAGCACTGACACAAAATTTCGAAGGCGAGATAACCTGTGGGATGAATTTGTGTGGACACACACGCATCATCTACGAAATATCAACGGATAATATAGCCTAGAACATATTTAAAATCACGTTTAAAGTGCGCGTCGCGCCACTCCACGCGAAACGCGCCTTTGGTGTCCTTGTAAACAACCAACCGCCACCTGCGTCACGAGTTTGCGTTGGCTGCCATGATTGCTGTGGGCGCGCTCTCGCACTCTCTCCTAGCAGACCTTTTCAACAGAGAGAAGGGGAGACTTGCGCAGGACTACAAAGGCTGGTGGCCTCGGCAGTGCATCTCGGGGGGGTCACGCATATTTACAACGTCTCAGAGGGTATTGTAGCAGCACCCAGGGAGCCTTCGTTGAAAAGAGTTGTCGACGCGGTGCTCCCGTGCACGCGGTTTTGTTGTGCCAGCTATGTTTACATAGCCACCACTCTGGGTCCCGCCTCCCTCGGCGTCTCTCTGAAACCGAAACTGCGGACTGGGCGCTATAAACACCTCTCCAAATAGTTAACGATCGCGCGCTCGAGCAAACGAGATTTCCAGCTGTGATAGGCGGGTCGTTGACTACTTATCGCAAAAGAAAAAAAACAAGATGCAAAATTTTGGTGTCAGTGCTTCTTTAAGTACAAGTTCTGATGGTCAGTTTAACTTCAGATTATCAAGCGAAATACTAAATTAGCCTGGCAGCAAAGCCACGGTGTAACGCAAGAACGCCTGGCCGAGCTGCGTCTAGCTCGTGCAACGCAATAAAGATGATGATGATGATGATGTCCTCTTCCTGATGGCGCTCACCCACAGAGGGGGATGAGCCAAGAACCGGATGCAGGATGCTTGGGGTGAATACCTATGAAACCTAAACAAATCTGGAGATTAAAATTGAAACGTCGAATAAATGAAATTGTTTAACGAACAAGCTGTCAGACTATCCTTTGGCTTCTAAGATAAATAATGACAGATTTCAAATCAAGATTATGAACAGAGAAAAAAGAGACTACCGCGTTAATATTTTCGTTTCATTTATGCAACCGAACACAGCAGAGCAGACATCCCTGTGGCTATAAATTAACGAAGTACCGCCAAATGATAAAATTACTGGAACATTTATTGCTAATCCTAACTTCTGAAATGGAGCTACACGGTATCTTTTTCTCTGAATTAGAATAGCGGCGACAAAATAAAAAGAAATGCTCTACTGTTTAGATTTCATTGCAAAACATGCATAACGAGGACGCCTTGAATACAGCTTTATGTAGGTAATCTTGAAAACTTTCAGCGGTGACTGGACGGAGCACAAATGAAGAGGACACAAGACGAGCGCTGTTTCGCACTGAAAAGTTTCAAGAGTGCATCAGTTCCAACTCGCCCACCTCTCTTACGCTATGTAGGTAACATTTCAATTGGGGAATTCTACATCGTAATCTGTTGTAAGAAACTCATAACTGGCGAGACAGACGCAACTGTTTAATTCCAGCAATATCTCAGATGTGCTCAAGTCTTTAAATTTATCCAATGAGAATTTGGGCTATTTCACTTTGCAAACAAGCATTTCTGAATCTTAATGCTATCGCGTAAGCCGTATTCGGTAAAATTGGGATGAGGGGTCCACTCAGGGATATTGTGGCTAATGAGTCAGCCATTTCGTTCAGATATAATCCGCGGTGGCCTGGTACCCATAGCAACTGAACTATTTATAAGTTTGGCCGGTATTAGGGATTAAACAAACTAATGAGTGTTAAATTTGTTGGCCGTAGAAAGATGCAGTACAAACTGACAGAGAATCTGTAATTATCACACTGCTGTGGATTCACTTGAGGGAATTTTGCCTAGTGCTAGAACAATTGCCAATATTCTGCAATGAATATGGGAGTATAATCTGGAAGTCGAACCGAAAAAGAACAGTCAAGAGAAGGAAAGAAGTTGCCAACTCCAGCCTTTTCCTTTGATGCTGATGCATCAGTCGCAATTATATTGCTTATTTTCAGGTGAGCTAGATAATGTTCTGATTATTTAAATACCGAAATATCATTTGTTTCGCATTAGAAGGAAAATATCGTCAAATTGTATGGAACAGTTGAATTAAAGAATACCTGTTGAGCCAATATTGCTTAATTTTTACATTCAGTGGTTCTAGTAACCTTGTAGAGATATAAATCTGTGGGGTAGGTATTCGCGACCATTGTTTTTCAAAGAATAACTCGGTTGTCTATAAAACGGAAAATTTGAACGGAAAACCGGAAAGAGTAATTGAATATCTATTTAAGCGATGATGGTAAGTCGCGGCTGTTCAGTAGTACAACACATTGTTGGCAACAAAACTTTGAAGTCCCAAGGCACACACGCATAGCTCCCTTTCCAACAGTACCAGGCGTCTCATTTTATAAGTTGTGCTGCAATAAAACTAAAACGCACCCGAATTCCCGTATATAGGCCGCAAATACAGTTCTAAGAATCATTATCTGAGTATCAAGAGTATTTAGGGAATCAACCTGTGGAAATGAGCCGCTTGCCTATACATCAGCGAGATGTTGACAGCGCCTTAAAAGAGAAACGCGAGAAACGCGCTTTCTTGACGGTTTACGGGTCATAGGAATATTTGAGCCATACTAGCCCGGTGCCGCGCTCTTTTCGTCCTCTTCTTCTTCTGCTGCGTTGCTTCCCGAACACGTGCGCCAGGCGCGCGCCTCTCCCGCGGCACCAGCTTGTTCGGCGGGGGATGTAATAACTCGGATTCAGTGAGAGAAAGATAGAAAAAGAGACAGAAGTACAGACAAAGCCATTGAAGAGAAAAAAAAAGATATAAAGACAGAGAAAGAAATAGAGACAGGGAGAAAGAGATAGCAAGAAAGAGACACGAAAAAGAAAACGGGAAGGAATAGAAATTAATAGAGAAAGGAGAGATAAAGAGAAATAAAGGGAAGAGAAAAAAGACAGAAATACAGAAAAAAGATATAGAGAGATAGATAAGATATAGAAATAAACAAACACAAAGACATAGAGGGAAGAAGGGAAATAAATGATAGAGTTATAAATAGATAGAAAGAAATAGAGAGAGAACGACAGAAATAAAAAGGAACAGGAAAAGAGATAGAAGAAAGAGATATAAAGAGACAAAGAGCGGAAGAGAGAAAGAGAAAATAAGGATGCCACAGGGAAAGCCGCCTAGTATGGGGTGGAAAGGGGAAGTGAGGCGAGGAGGAGGAAAAGTAGAGGGGAACGCCACGAGCTCCGCTGTTTCCTCGGTCCTCGCATCACTATAGGGAGTAGCTCAGCCATTTTTAAATGCGAAGCATTTCTTAGCGAACTTCTGCGACTTTGAGCGTATCTATCTACTTCTATCTATCTATCTATCTATCTATCTATCTATCTATCTATCTATCTACTATCTATCTATCTAGCTATCTATCTATCTATCTATCTATCTATCTATCTATCTATCTATCTATCTATCTATCTATCTATCTAGCCGCCTACGACTTTGTGCTCTCCTGGTCGCGTTGGTTAATCGAATGTACACCAAAGTTGGTATGGTGTAACATAGTAAAGTTGAAAATTGGGCGAGTTGGTGATAGTTCATGTTTACGTGGGAAGCAGCGCAAATTAGACAAGGCACGAAAAGCCTGTCTGTCTTTCTTCGGTCCTTTTCGTGCCTTGTCTAATTTGCGCTGCTTCCCACGTAAACATGGTGTAACATGACTGTATGACGAACATAAATGACAAGTCATAAAATGAAAATCATGACACGCATGTCATGTACAGCATGATTTACATGCCACGCTCATGGTGCGCTGGCTGCCGTTTCGCTAGCTTGATATACACCAAAATTGGTATCTTGCGAGGTGACTGTGTAACGAACATAAATAACACGAGTTAACGTGAAAATCATGACACGCATGTCATGTACAGCATAACTTACGTGCCACGCTCATGGGGCGCTGGCGGCCGTTTCGCTAGCTTGATCTACCCGAAATTGGTATTGCGCGTCATGACTGTGTGACGAACATAAATAACACGAGTTAACACGAAAATAACGACACACATGTCATGTACAGCATGACTCACGTGCCACGCTCATGGGGCGCTGGCGGCCGTTTCGCTAGCTTGATCTACCCCGAAATTGGTATTGCGCGTCATGACTGTGTGACGAACATAAATAACACGAGTTAACGTGAAAATCATGACACGCATGTCATGTACAGCATAACTTACGTGCCACGCTCATGGGGCGCTGGCGGCCGTTTCGCTAGCTTGATCTACCCCGAAATTGGTATTGCGTGTCATGACTGTGTGACGAACATAAATAACACGAGTTAACACGAAAATAACGACACACATGTCATGTACAGCATGACTCACGTGCCACGCTCATGGGGCGCTGGCGGTCGTTTCACTAGCTTGATGAACCCCGAAATTGGTATTGCGCGACGTGACTGTGTGACGAACACAAATAACACGAGTTAACACGAAAATCATGACACGCATGTCATGTACACCATGACTTACGTGCCACACTCATGGGGCGCTGGCGGCCGTTTCGCTAGCTTGACCTACCCCGAAATTGGTATTGCGCGTCATGACTGTGTGACGAACATAAAAACACGAGTTAACATGAATATCATGACACGCATGTCATGTACAGCATGACTTACGTGCCACGCTCATGGGGCGCTGGTGGTCGTTTCGCTAGCTTGATTTACCCCGAAATCGGTATTGCGCGACGTGACTGTGCGACGAACACAAAAACTCGAGTTAACATGAAAATCATGACACGCATGTCATGTACAGCATGACACGTGCCACGCTGATGGTGCGCTGGCGGCCGTTTCGCTAGCTTGATATACACCGAAATTGGTATCTTGCGACGTGACTGTGTGACGAACATAAATAACACGAGTTAACATGAAAATCCTGACACACATGTCATGTACAGCATGACTTACGTGCCACGCTCATGGGGCGCTGGCGCCCGTTTCGCTAGCTTGATCTACCCCGAAGTTGGTATTGCGCGACGTTACTGTGTGACGAACATAAATAATAGGAGTTAACATGAAAACCATGACACGCATTTTGCTAAACGACATACAAGACGATGTATGCACCTCTTTGCTGGCTGCTTCGCATTACATCGATTCCCACAATGCGTGGGATCTGCCGGCTTTTTTTTCTTTAGCATTGTATTGCTGCGACGCGCCTTCACTGAAAATTTTGTCAGTTCTTTGTTACAGAAAGTTCCGATCTGACGTAATAAGGTTCATGCGCGCATGAACCATATACCCTTCGATATCGTTATTAAAATATCAATAATGAGCATCCCGAATAACGTGCAACTTTTGCGATTTGTAGAAAGAAATGGCTGAACCTTGCATTAAGTCGACCAAAGCTTAAAACAGCGAAGTTGGACTATTCCGAAGTCTAATTTGGTTGCTTGTAGGTTATTTCTAGGCTTTAGCTAGGTGACGCTAGGTTGTTTCTAGGTTGTTGCTAGGCTTTAGCTAGGGGTGTTAGGTTGTTTCTAGGTTGCTTCTAGGTTGTTGCTGGACTTAAGCTAGGTGATGCTAGGCTGTCTCTAGATTGCGCCGCCACGGTGGTCTAGTGGTTATGGTACTCGACAGCTCACCACAAATCGAATCTCGGCCGCGGCGGCGGCATTTTCGATGGAGGCGAAAATGCTTGAGGCCCGTGTACTTAGATTTAGGTGCACGTAAAGAACCCTGGCAGGTGGTCGAAATTTCCGCAGCCCTCCACTCCGGGCGTCCCTCACAATCATACCGTGGTTTTCGGACGTAAATCCAAACTATTATTATTATTATTATTATTATATTATTATTATTATTATTATTATTATTATTATTATTATTATTATTATTATTATTATTATTACTAGTGTTATGAAGTCTAGATTGTTTTTAGGCTTTAGCTAGGTGATGCTAGGTTGTTTCTAAGTAGTTGCTAGGCTTTTAGCTATGTTATGCTAATTTGCTTCTAGGCAGCTGCTAGACTCATTAGCTATCTTATTTTCTAGGTTGTTTCTAGGTCGTTGCTGGGCTATAGGTAGTTGTTGTGAGGTTGTTTCTAGCTGAAAATCAGTTCTACTGAACCTCGCAAGATGGCGGAAGGGTTAAGAAAGAGAAAATGGACAACCATCTCGTTTGTAGCACGAAGCCACAAGGAAATCCACACGGATTTCTCAGAAATAAAGCCTCTTAATTGCCGAAAAATTTGTCCTGGTCCGTGGATTGTACTCGGGACGAACGTCTTTCCGGGGCGGTCATTCTACCTATTGATTCCTGGCTAGCTCAATTGGTAGAGCGACCGTCCCGGAAAGGCGTTCGTCCCGGGTTAGATAGCAGGACCAGGACGATCTTTTCGGCAACTAAGAAGCTTTCTATCTGATAAATCCGGAGGGATTTCCATGTCACTTCGTGCTACAAACAGTGGTTGTCCATTTTCCCTTTCTTGCTTCTAGGTCACTATACCTATGTGGTGAGGTAGCGCACTTTGGACTGGGACAAAGGGGCTATTCTCTACAAGGCTATTCTCTGCTCTGCCAGCGTGCCTGAACAGCCGAGTGGTCAGGACGCTCGCCTTCGGATCGTGTGTACGCGGGTTCGAATCTCGCCTCGTCAAAAATGTTTTCTCTAATAATTTCTGTTTATTTCTTTCTATTTCTTTCTGCCTCTATCTTTCTCTCTCTCTCTCTCTGTACTCGTTCTCTCGCCCATGAAGTTGTTGCATCATTCGCCGGACAAATCGGCTCACGTCTTCTGGAAGCGTAACAGAAGAGACACGAAAGGAAGGCGGTGAAGAAGAGGACAAAAATTGCGCGTGCCAGTTCATGTTGAGGATCATTTTTCTATCTACAACACACTGCCAACCGCTACTTCAACAGCTCTGCTGCGAAAAGAATAAAAACTCAACCTCACTTCATTCATACCTATCTCATTTAGGTTGTCCGCGTACTCCTACAAGGCAATGGTTCTGTGGACAAGATTATGGCCTCTATTACACTGCTATCTGTACACGCGCGGGAATGACGCTTCTGTCATAGTCTCCTGAGCTCATCCTGCTGGAATGGAAGTCTTCAGGACGAACATCGGTAGGAAACAGTAAAGCAGAAAATAAAGATTCCGTGGCCGTCTGCACGCTGACAACGCCTAAGAACGCTGGCTTCGGCTTTAATGAAGTACGTTGCTCACCTGTCAACGGCATCTTGTTGGCAGCAATACATATGCCGCGAGAAAGGATGCGTACGTCCAGTGCTTAATAGCCTGCCTTATTGGAAGCGCTCTGACGTGCACGTTTTCTGCGAATGAGGCGGCGACTACAAAGCGTCGACTTTCCTCGGCCCATCGAGTGACGGGACAGCTGGACATTAGAAATAGTAGGCTTCTGTTCAGAGGCCTGTTGCCTTCCGGATTTATTTTTTTATAGCTTTAGTCATCTGACTCGAGGAAGACCACGAGTATTTATATACGAACAACAGCCCCACTTACCTCTGAAGTCGCTGCAACAGTTCCACAGACACTGTTCCAGGTAAGCTTTGTGGCGGGTGACGTCAACTGATGCTGCTTCTTTTCTAAGGGTGGAGGCACATCATATGCAGCCTTTCTGCGCGAACGTGGTTCGCTGCAGTGGCCTAATGAATTGCTTTTACGTCTTCGCATACAGTGTTGTTGCTACTACTGTAAAATTCCGGCATTAGGATTGTACAAACGGTTTATATTTAAATAGCGTTTACTTTAAAGAACGAAGCTAATGATCGGGAAGCAAGTGATCATGAATTCTCAGAACAGGAAAAGAAGCCTGAAGCTGCTGGAATATTATAACAACGTATCCTTAAGAGAGCTTGCAGACAAGCAAAGAATATTCGTTGGTAATCAGTGTAATATTTTTACGTACAATTATGCAAGTGTACAGTCTTAAAAAATTTGATAAGTGCACCAGAAGATGAACGTGGTTCTAAATACTCGGCTTTCCAGGCATTCGACTTCGCCGTCAATAGCGCGAATGTTCTTGAGATTTCACCTCCGGAAACATTTTTTTTATGCTCCGAACAGTATATCAGTAGTGACAGTACCAGTTCGAGGGAACTTGTAATGGGCAAAGTTAAAGCGAGAATGTATCGATTGTCCTCTTCAAGAGAGACTATTAGGTAATATTGCTAAGCCGTATCTGAAATGGAAATGACACATACCTGCGGCTTTTAACAGCGAGGCTGTTCTGGCTCGGCGTACAACGTCGTGACCCAAAATTATCATCATCATGAATTGGCACGTGCTCTCTTCTTCATATTCTGCTTCGCTTCCAGAACACGTGCGCCGATTGGTCCGGTGTATAGAATGGCTTAAGCATAAAGCGAAGGAGAGATGTTAGGGTGAGGAGGAGGGCGAATAAAGATAGAAAGAAACAGAGAGACAGAAAGAAAGATATAAAGAAAGAGACAACCTTGGCGAAAAAGATTGCGCATGAGGTGACGGGATTCGAAGCCGCGTACCCACGAACCGAAGGCGAGCGTCCTAACCAATCGGCTATCCACGCACGCTGCCAGAACGAAGCATAGCCTTGTAGAGTATCGCATAGCAAGGGGGTAGCAAAGGAAGTGAGGGTGAGGAGGAGGGAAATGAGGAGGGGAAAGGGTAAAGCATAGCATATAAAGAATGAGAAAGAGAGAAATAGAGGGAAAGAAATGCAGAAAGAGAAAGAAGGAGAGAGGCTCGAAGAGAAAGAAAGAAATAGAGAGAGAGAAAGAGGAAGTAAGCGAGAAATAGAGAGGGAGAGTGTGCGACAAATATAGGAAAGAAAGGGAGAGAAGGATAGAAAGAGAAAGAAGTAGAAAGAAAGAAAGAGATAGACAGAAATAGAAATAAACAGAGACAAAAAATACAGAAAGAACAGAGAAAAGAGAGAAAAACAAAGAGGGAGAAGGAAAGAGAGAACTGAAGAGAGGCAAAGAAGGCCGCCCAGCTGTATAGAAAAATAGAGAAATAGGTTGCCGTGAGAGCGGCGACGGGCCCGTGCTTCGCTGTGGCAAGCCTTGCGCTGCTTAGTGAAAACTTTGCGCATTATTTAATGATCCCGTCTCGAGAGAAGAGAGCAACTTAACTTTCCTAGGTAATGCCATTGTTTTGCCAGGAAGGAAATATTGTTTTCCTTCATACAAAGAAGTTTCAGAAAAATGTGCAATGACTACGTGTACACTGGGACTGAACGCGTACGGCTGCACGAATTTGGACTGAGAACAGCTTTGGTTCTGTTCGGTGTGAGAGAAAACCGAAGCCTGTCGTTCGGTGCGCGCACTGAAACGTTGTAGATGGAACGACTTCAAAGAAGCACTGTAAAATTACGCACGCGTAGAGAACGTTTGGAGCTACCGAAATTATCCCGAATTGAGCACGAGCTTTCAAGCGAGTTACTGCATTGTACACCTGTTTTTCATTTGTTCTTAGATATATATTTGTTATAATATCCAAGCTGCTCTCGAAGAAATTGAGTTTTGTCACAATAGCCACTGCCGCTTTCTACCGTGATCTACTTCCCATTTACAAATGCACGAACCGAATACCCAAGAAAGTCGACAGAGAAACAGGTGGCACAGGAGCTGAATTGATTGAAGTAGGTGGCCGCACCAGCCGCACTGTGAACACTGTGCTTTTGGCTGCGATGGATGGTGAAAACTTCTCAGTAGATTCTCATTTTTCACTTTATTACGGAACAAATGCAGTAAAAGAACTGAGTGTAACTTTGTGCAAATGAGTTCGCTTTACTGAACATATTTCTAAATTGTCCGCTGAATTCATGTCGCACATAAAAACAAACATTTGCTCAGTTTTATTATTCTACAAGTACATACATAGCGAGTGTCTCGGATCTGGAAACTGTGATGCTTAGATAGCCCGTTTTTGGAACCGACTAGTTCGACCTGCACTTGAGTCGCTTAGTACATAACAACCGCGGTCGTATAGTTGGTTCACATACAATTGCCGCACGACTAACGCTGGCCAGCACTCTGTCAGAGAGTTTTGGATGATTTCCCACGAACAACGAAAAACGTAAACGTAAATATCCGCTGCACAGTCGCGGTAGCTCCACGGTTATGAGTACCGCATAAAATATGACCAATGTTTCGTGTTCGCCTTTCACTGACGACCACTTTTCCATACCCATTTTTTTCCGCACTAGTAATAATGCTGTACTGTACATGTTACTTCCTTGTTGCCTATATTTGGAGTACTACTCATAATTAATTTCATCCCGTGCCTGCATTTGATTATATTCTGGCTTGCTATAGATTAGCTACAATGATGACGTACACTAATTTCTTTAAATAAGAAACTATATACAAATTTGCAACGTGCTATTGTATGTATACGTGAGTAATATGTTATTTTCAATTGATGATGCCCCTGTCACTTTTTCGCAGTTTGGGTAAGATGACGCGCGGATGCCTGAGGTGCCTTTTAGTGTTAACGTTTGCAGCGCTGGCACTAGGTAAGTTCATCACGACATCGTATTCATGTTGGTATTGTTCGGAGCAACAGTCACAGAACTCACTGGAAACACTGCTACAAGAAAGTGCAGAGACAAGGGCAACATTGGGTGCTTAGGTTTTTCATAGAACATCGTAGGTTGCTTGTGCAGTCAGTATTTCAGCAAGAGTAAAAAAACAGAGTATTGTGTAAGCTTTGGTACCTGAATATAATACCAGTAACGGCAATACCCAGAGAGCGAAACGAGGATCATAGCTACTACAAGAACAAATGAGTGATGCTAATTAAGATTTATTTAAAAAAGAACTCATAGGGTCCCTTATGCATTCGCCTAAGACGAATGCATAAGACGAAAGCCATGTTTTTTTTTCGGTCGGAGTATTGAACCTCCACCGCCTCCCTCCGAAATCTTTCTCCACCTCACCTGGTTTTGCACCGCCTCCATGATCGGCCCACCTTCGATCAAACGACGATGTCATGTGATGACGTCACATTATGGGACGCCATAATGACGTCATTAGCACGTCGCAAATGTTGGCGATCTGTGACGTCACGTGGTGACATGATCACGTGATGCTGACTTCTTTGCATCACTCGTGTTAACGCCGACGCCGCGGGACGACGGTGGACGTCGACGGACAATTTTCGCGCTTCATGAGGCATCTAAGGCTTTCGCCTTAATTATGATTGCGCAGCAAGGCACGCAGTATATACGACTTTTTGAGAGAATTTGTATTGGAGCTGAGGTAAGTTAAATTACATCTGAAACATCGCGCGGTGCTATTAACCATGGGATACTTAAAATAGTCGTTTATGAAGCCGGTTAATCGCAATATCAGCGATTCAACTGATACGCACGTGTCTGATGTAACTCAAGTAGGGCGACTGTATTTTGTCGCCGAAAGTACGAGTCTAGTGATATACTATTTATTACATACAGCGTGCCGTTGATGCACATTTGCCTCATATATTGTAAAGGAATAGTTATGGAATGCTTCCTTCTGAAAAGCACATGTTCACGTATACCTTTAGTGACTGTATACTTCTGCCTGGTAATGCAGTGGGACTCGTCAAGCACTCGCGTGCATATACAATCAGCGTCAAAACTTTAGAGACCACGAGACACAAGAAATAGCTGAACATTCCCGCTGCTTCGGCAGGCAGCGTTGAATTTAGATTTCCGGCCTGTTCTAAAACGCGCTTACAGTACATACTGTGCAGTTCAACCGAATGCAGTCACAAATTACTGAATATCCAAACTTTGTTTTCAGACCTAGTGTTCTTTTGAAACCTAATCTTGAGGCCAAGTGCACGTCGCAAGCCTAGAAGGAAGACTGATCTACAAAAACACAAAAACCAAAACGCTGTGACTGCCCAGTAGAAAGAAAACTAATAAATTTTTGCTATTTTATTAGCTTTATTTATTGATTTAATAAATGTTTCACAGCACCCTAAACAGGAATGCTGACAGGCCTGGTCCCAGAAAGACGGGGGGGTGTGGGGGGGGGGGGAGGGAAGGCAACAGATGACACTTGCCTCTTTTAATTTTTAGCCGGCCCAGTAGTGCAGTCTCGAATCCCTGATGTGTTCATTGTAACAGCTTAGTACATCTTAACTCCCTGCTGTGCTATGTATTGCATCGCCATGATTTTCGATGTATCATTATTATCCACAGGTGCCGATGCATGGTCGCGTGCATTAGGAACGGGAGGGTTCTCCACCCCCCCCCCCCCCCCCCCGTTCCCCGGTTTCTTCTTTACTGCTGCGTTCCTTGTACCCAAGGAGAAGCTTTCTAAAGTAACCTTGAAAATATAACTGCTGTCTTATTTAGCCTAACTTCTTGTTTTGTTAAATTATGCACTTCTTCCTAAATAAATAATACCTTTGTTCGACGCAGTTATTTCTTTAATCTATAATGTAGCCATTAATGAATGGTGTAAATAGTGAATCCTAACATGAATGTGTTCAACCGTAGTGAAAATAGTGTGCGAAAAAAAAACGCCAGCACAGCTATAACGCTCATGATGTACTATAAAAAGGCAAACTAAATTTATTTATGTCCAGTCTAGTACAGTGATAGGAGATGCGTATCCATCATCGTACAACAGATTACTTCAATTTCTTGTCTATGCTAGGGGGTGTTCACTTTTTGAAGAATCTGAGAAATTTATACTGGTGGTTGCGTTAAAGTTGTCTAACCGAGAGTACTTTTGTTACTTCTGATGAAAAATAAATGAATCTGTGCTGCCCTCTGCATGTTTGGCTGGGTGACTACTGTCGTTAACGTCATGAAAAATGATTGCAATAATGTATTAACGATGAAGTAAAACGTCAAATTGCTCTAATTTCCGCCTTAGCTTGTGTAAAACCTTTAAAGAAATCTAGTCTTAAAAGCTTGTGAGAGAAACAAGGCGTTTCTGTAAATAAACTGTGGCGAGAATTCAGAAGTAAATGCTAGGGACTGCATGTGGCTGCAGAAACTGGTGCTTCATTTCAAGAAAGGAAAAGGTTGCAAGCAACGGTGATTCAGGCGAGATCACTTACTGCCATAGCTTTCGTCACAACCGTCACCATTTTCATTCCCCGAATCCTGAAGTAGCAAGCCAGGCGATGAACCACGCTAACGAAAAACTGGAATATCATTAAACATATTTCTGTCTATTCCTCTACGGTTTCAACTTTTAAAAATAATGGCTCTGACGTTCGCTCGGCCCACACAAAATTTTTGTGGGCTAAAGATGATCCTATGTGCTGCAGATGTAAAAGCAAGAGAAGAAGTGGCCGTCCTACTCAGCGCTGAGTCCTCAGTGCTACAGGATTGTGTTATTGACCGAGAAAAACATGGAATTTACAGGATCTTATTATTTCAGTAACATAATAGCTTTTTTTGACACCACTGAATAAACTCATTTTGCACTTCAGCATCCATCTACGGAGAAGACAATGACATCACCGATGACACCGGGATGGTAAGTTTACTGAAACAAAGCGGCGCCATCCTGCGTCTCCGGCCGAACTGTCTATTTGTGGAGAGTACTCCTTTTGCATAAAGATACAAATGTGTCGCATTACCAATAAAAAAATGTAGGAATGTTCTAGCTTTGTTAATAACGAACTTCACATGGTGAGAGGTAACGTTTAATTGTGGAAGTTTATTTTCAATGCAAAGGCTGAACTGCTCGCTCCTCCTTGAGGATAGCTATAGAGCTCTCGATAGAGAAAGGACGATTTTGTCACCTTGTGATATTTTTGTCATATTTCTGGCACTGTTTCACAGGCTTCATAGTTGCGCCAAACTGCACGACCAAATTCTTCGCGATCAAGTTCTTCGGTCGAGTAGCGCAGGCAGTAAATTTTTTCGGGTGTGTGTGTGTGTGGGGGGGGGGGGGGGTCGAACCAAACTTTATGTATATTCGTGCGTGCGTTTGAGTGTGTGTGTGTGTATATATGCATGCAAAACTGAAAAATTTGGAACCCCCGGGACCCTCCCAGGTTACGCCAATAGTATGTACTTCGTGCATAAAGACATGTTCACCACTGGCGTGAAAGACAGAAGTGAGCTGTGCTGCAGAAATAATTGTTTGTCCAAGCTACTGCGCCCCACACGCATCCCTTAGAATTATATTCATGATGACGCCGCACCAATTAAGGACCACTTCAGGTTTCATGATACTTTCACTGACGTTGTATAGTAAGGAAATCTTGCATTTCTGCCGATGCTCGTGAAGCAATAGCTAATAGGGAGTGAACTCAAGAAAAACATGGAGGGTGTGGAAATTGACCATGCTTTGGCTGTATTTTATTCGAAATTCTGCCGAAAATTGTTTCCTCTCGCCTCACAATGAACCCGAGGCTGATGCCATAGTTGATGTATATAATGTATCAATTATAATATTCACTAACACAATCAAGAGAACACAAGTAATTCGGCGTGTGAAAGTCTAAGATTCCTTCTATATTGTTCCGTGTACCAACCATGGTCAGCTGATACAGCACAAGGCGCAACGAAGAGTACTGGAGAAATTTGTAACCTTTCTTTCTGCAGAATCCTGTGGCGAGGGTGGACGAGACGCCGACGGATTTCTCTGAGCATGCAGGTGCAAAAAGTGTTTCTTATTTCCCAGCTGCTGTGGGCATGCAACTACGCGGACCTTCTTTCTTCCTCCTTCAGCACCTTCCCGTTGCATCAAAAGATTTTCCAGAACACAGATGCTTTCTCTCGATTTCGGTTTTACTATGCAAGTTCTTAGCGGAAGACATGGCAGGCTACGGCACAACGCCGTAATTCTTTCCATTTTATGCCGAGGGACAGGCGTCGTCGCCGGCAGCTAGGATGAGCCTATATGACCAAGGAAACCGTAAGCTGGTCAGTGTGGGTTCGTATTTGATAAAACAGCACAAAAGTACATAATGCGAATACTGGGAAACATACTGGGTTATAGTATGAGCGCCTTGCATAACCTTCCTTCAGAGTATGGATGCGCTCATGACTCGTACGTGTACGTATGTACGTGTACGTGTACGTACGTAAAAAGCGTACGTGTACGTATGTACGTGTACGTGTACGTACGTAAAAAGCGTACGTACTCGTCCTATGAGACACAGTGGTCGCACCTGCCAAAAACAGGAGCAGATTTAAGGAGTCAGCAGTCGATGGTATTTATCAGACCCGCACATTCTTTAGTATCATGTATCACCGAGCTTGTTCATAAATTACCATTGCCAGAATGTGCATCGCGTGGCATGCAGTGTTTAAACAAAAGGCGTTCTGGTTACTGCACGCCAGATTGAGAGCTGTTTGCAGTCAGCTGAACTGTGTTGCTCGGAGACGACTCGCCATACAACAGGACTATTCACTCGTCATGCCAGCTGCAACGCTAAAACTGACATCAGCTTCGAATTGAAAAACGTGAACTCTACGTTTCTTTCTGTACATTACAGAACATTTTACATTGTACAATTAGAAAGAGCTGCATCGTCACATGTTTGTTCGTAATAAGATTTTGATAACCCACCGTAGGTTACTATGAGGGAATAAATTATTACTGTTAAGGCTACATCTTTTAGGCTGAACATAAGCTCGGCGTAATCGGTGAAATTCTAATGAAATATAAATGCCTTCATAAATGCGAAATTCTTCATTCCAGAGAGTGGCAACAAAGAAGAAAGCCGAACCTTCGAAAGCGACAATCGCTCTCGATATCCGCCAAGAAGGAAAGGAAGATTAGGCCGCAGCTGAGAGAGTCCGGAACACTCGTTTGATTAATGAAGAGTTCGTGCCGCGCCAGTAAATAAAGAGTCCTCGTTGTGACCTCTTCAAACTCGTCTGTGGGCTTACTACATATCTGGGAGGATACCTGAGCTGGTTTAAGAAAAAGAAGGTGATGACTACAGCGTTAACTGCCCTCCAAACTGGGTGTGTTGCGATTTCACCCGAGAAAGGCCATAAGGATCGCTCGGAAGGAAGCCTTGCTGGAGGCAATCGGGATGTCTACCTGCGTGTGACGGCGTCGTGCGCACAACTATATATATATATATATATATATATATCTGATTCGGCAGCATTTCCTGGCTTTAACGCCCAGAGATTCTTTTCAGTCACAAAAAATGAGTTCTTTTCTTATTGAATAAAAGAGTTGTGTTATTTCTTTCTCCAGGGCTTTCAGCTAGATAAAACGAATGGAGGAGGGACACCCTATATATTGGTAATAGGCTAGCTCAAAGAGTATATGACTTTTACAGACTATATACGAAGTTTCACTTATCTGGAGGAGCGTGGATTCGGTTAGGAAGAAAGACCACACGACAGAAAAGACGCTCACTTGCAACTGAGTTTATTCAAAAAAACTTCACACCAAGAAAGCTTATGCGCAGGCACATTCACAACAGCCACTGTCACAAAAAATTGCCGAATCGCTGGAACATGCGGTAACAATCTAAGATATCTTAAAGGGCGTGACACACGATCAGTTTAAGGAAATAACTGCTGTGAAGAAAGTTTGTCTCCTTCATCGTCAAATGCGCTGACCATTGTGAAGTTTCACCTATGCATTTAGAAAATGCATGCGTGAAAGCGCGATGGAAAGCTGTGATCCTTAACTCAGGGTGTTAAAAAGATAAAGAAACTATCACACGCGAAAGAAAAGCGACCACCTGCTCTTAATGTTCCGTCACATAACTTTCAGAGTTGACAGTCAGGCGACACGACCACATGTTGCCGTCCTCAGATCACGTACTTCGCATCGCTAATTCTACCGTGTCCCAACGACGCCTCGCCCTCCATTTCACGATTATGTTGGCGCGGGCATTCGCAGCTGTGCGGCGTTAATCAGGTGCTGTTCATTTAACATAGTAGAGTCGGCAGCGGCAGCTGCATACTCGGCGCGCTAATTACTTGCCGAGTTGGCTTCGCAATCCCTTAGGAGAACGCGCAAAACATCATTTACACTGAAAAAGGCCTCGGCAGAGCCAAAACATCAGACAAGACGAGCCATTTTATGAGATCTGTAGATCGAGTATCAAGACGTCTAGCCCGCCAGTGTGAAGCAAACGACCAAAGAAAACTCACGTCGGTAAGATGTGAAACCACAAGCCAGGGCACAATCGGGCACGCTTAATGTGGATATTTTGGGTTCGTAACATAGTTATTTTTGCGTCCACCTTCACTTCGCTTTATTAAAAACTATTAACGGCGATTACAGACCAGAACCTATCCGAACCCGGTGATCTCGCACCTCAATTACCCAGACTTATGCAAGACAGATAAATGCAAGAACAGTGGTTCTAGAGCCACTGTGCAGCACATACTATGGGAATATCCAGGAATAAAGAACAACACATGGGACGCAGCCGGCGACGCAGCCGCTAGCGATCGCCTCCGCGCGCGCTGTGAGTGTGTTGCACAGCTCTGCCCTTGACGATCACTCTGGGTGGCTGTCCAGAGGGCCGAGGAAGCCACCAGGACTCGAGAACTCCTGGCCGTCCACTAGTCAGGACCTTTAGCCCATCCCACGAACTCTCACGATCTTTCATTAAAGTTATTTGTATGTGTATTAATGCGCTACCCGAGACTGGCGTTGGAGCTTCGGCCCACTCATCAGCATTCACTTCGTGGAGGTGGCGCGGATTTTTCTTACATCCTTTGTTTTTCTGAAGGTTATCTTGATTGACCCGTCTGCATCAACTTGCTTGGAGCCCAAAAAATCGCAGCATATCCACGGAGTGAATGATGATGAGTGGGCGAAGCTGCGGAGGTTCATCGGTAAACCGTGAATCTTCCGTGAATTCTGCCCAGTACATCATCACCGACGTGAGATCGGGCGCGTTTATACTAAAGATTCGATGAGAGTTATGACGACTTGCAGCTCACTTTAATTTTACATGTACGCTGTGAATTTTGATTGTTTAATCAGGCACAGGAGAAATCGCACACACGCACTACCTTGGAGGTCACAATCCAGTGCCTATATATACGGGGTGGTCAGTGAACGGTTGTGCAGCGCGAGCGGTCGGTTTTTTCAATCAAGACGCTGCCGCGACGCTGCCTGCGTCGGCGCCGCTGCGCAGCGAGGCAAGATAGGGGGGGGGGGGGGGGGGCGTAGGAGAGGAGAAAGAGGGGGAAGCGTAGGAGAGGAGAGGGCGATACATATCACGTACTGTACGGGAGATCCGTTTACGCCGGACAACGGAGACGTGACAAGGTTAGACCAAGAGGAGCTACGCCCCTAAAAATTGGCCGCGTATCTGCGTGCTTCGCTGCAAATGTCGTCTAAAGACGATAGAAGAGGCGCTGCGTGAGATATGGACGCCATCTGACAATACGTCGGGAACATGAGTGCTGTGTTGCGGACTGGTAGTCCCGGCGCAGCAGCAGGCGAAGACCGGCGGGGACGCCAGCCAGCCCGAACACGCGGTTTGGCGCGAAGCGCTGAAGCAGAAGAAACGTCCGCACTCAACGAGTACTCCACACACTCTTTTATTTACACGTCGCCTGGCTTAAGGTCCCTAGATAAAACAAGTTTTCAAGGTAGCGACACCCTTCCTTTTCCTCCTCGCTTATTTGCCTGGAGCGCCCCCAAGAAGGGTCAAAGCGTGCATAAAAAAGGGAATGTTTGTGTTCAGTTATTACGGCAGATAGAAATATTTATAGCAAATGAAAAGTAAATGAGACGTAGGATAAAAGGTTACTTAGTTGAATATAAGCGGTGCAACATAAGAAGAAGCGTGATGTGTGTTACCCAACTGGCAACGTTGTTATAGTTTTATATTTCACACCGTTATCCATGGCGTCTCGCATCGTACCGATTCGTACGTCGTAGTTCGTCCCGGCTCGTCCAGTTCTCCGAATGTGTTTTGCTCGTGAATATGATGTGGCACAGTTAACGTGCTTCTTTCTGGATCCTGTGATCCTGACTGACCACAGGGCAGCACCTTGTTGTGACCTTGTGACGAGTGATCATAGCCGCTTGTGCGCACACAGGCAAAAGCCGTGGCCAGACTAAAACGAACGCTTGACTAGCAGCATTGCGATGACAGTTTTTTCTGGAAAAATACATCCATTTTCGCAATCATGATGCCAGGTAATCGTGGTGCATGTTTTATTATCTGGGTGACTACGGAAGAGACCGCGGCATCGCAATGCTGGTGCACGCAACTTAACGACAAGTGGGGTTCTATCAGTTTGGTGTCCCGAAGTGATGAACATTGCGACGATGTCTTCGCCCTACCATCAGCGGCAAGTACCAGAAACAGACTTAAAAAGCGTTGGCACAGCGTCGCGTTTGAGCCTGTTTACGCCGCGTTCAAGAGCAAGTGACTCGAACTGGTCTGGCATGAAATGTCCCTGAAAGTGCAGCCACTTCAGCTGTATTCAACTGTACGTGCATACGCACAGATATTTGTAACGAATTTCACGTACTAGACGCGCGTTAGACGCGCGTTCTGTAGCGTTTCAACAAAAGGCGACAAATCAACTCGCCTCGCAAAGCCGCGTCTACGGCGTTGCACAGAAGTCCTCGCGTCAAATGTTTTGTAGCCACACTTCACGGCGTGCCCTATTCCAGATACCACGACGTATGTTGTAGAGGGAAAAACCGCCTTCTGTTTTGTTGCTGCAGCCGACAGCACAGTACTTGACATATTCAAAATTCACGGCGAAGCATGTTCAGCCGACTTTGCGTCGACTAGAACGCTCCTCTTCTACAGCTTGTCTTGGATACGATTTCGTCTTTCGTCGCGGCAAGAATCCGACTGGAACCATATGCACATGCGCACTCGTTTTGAACCTTTTGCTTCATAATAAATATCACCACCATCCACTAACAGCATCACGTGCAACGAATTCACCAATCACAGACGCAAATGATGGAGAAAAGGAGGGGTAGGCGCGAGAGTGAGGAGGAAGGCGCAAAGAGCAATGAGTGTCGCTACCTTGAAAACTTTTTTATCTAGGGACCTTAGCCTGGCTAAAACAGGAACGCCAGAGCGGCGCCCCATGGCATTCGTACAGTGTAATACAGAACCGAAACCGAAACACAACAATGAGCTCGTGCAGAGGGCACGGAGGAAGTCAAGTTTAACGCGCAGTCGCATTTTCAGCGCAGCTTAAGAAACTAGGGTCTTTAGAATTACGTATGTATGCATTTTCTATTAAAGGAACACACCACCTAATACTTACCTAGTGATGTTGTGCCTCAGATATGCGTAATGTTTGCTTTTTGATCGACAGTGTACACAAGTATGAACCTAGTGAGCCGTTCAAGATGCCTGGCCCTTGGGCAAGTGATTCAACTTTCGCCGAGTGGCTGAATCGAGTGACGTGCTGCCAAACACAGACCAAAATTTCTCCGTTCAAGTATCCCAAGAAAGACTATGGTCTTTAAAAACTACCGAAACTTCTGCGCTGTCTGCCGCCTTCTTCAGCCTACGGAGCACGCCGTGCATTTGTGTCCCGAATTTGAGCTGTTTACAGAAGTGTTTCTTCGAACCAACGCGCCTGACTTGCCGTTATTTTGCTGCTATATGTTTTGGAAGCACTTGCAAGTGCTCACTAGTCAACGCCCTTTTAATACTAGAGTTGATCACGTGTTAAATACATTAGGTATGTGCCTATCCCTTAATAAACGCGTAGAGGAGCAGTATCGTTCTTAAACTAATTCTAAGACTCTAATCTGTAAAGTTTGGCTATTAAACACACTATTTGCCTGAGGTATCAAAGCAGATTTATTAAACGAGCTGGCTGCACAGCGAAACTGAAGAAAAAAAGATAAACGTACTCACGTGTACATAAGAAAGCTTTGTGAACTTGCGCACAATGTTTGCTGCCTTTCCGATACCTCATAGGTATCGTACGAATGAAGCGGGCTGTGCCACGCACGATCAGTACAGAAATACTTTACTTGCGAACGCTTAATCACGCCTGTGTCAGCCCCTACCGCACTTCAAATAAGCTTCTAAGTCTCTTTTGGTTCCTATACGACCAAATTTTTATGCCCAAATATTTGCTACCTATAGACAAAATAACAATTTTTGGGGTTTTACGTGCCAAAACAACGCAATGTGATTATGCAGCACACTTTAGTGGATGGTTTTGGATACTTTTGACCACCTGGGGTTCCTTAACGTCCAATGAAATCCCACAGTACCCGGGCCTCCAGCATTTCGCGTCGATGGAAATGCCACCACAGCGGCCGGAATCAAACCCGCGTCTTGTCGGTCAGTCGCCAAACCCGGTGACTACTGCGCCACTGCGGTGGCTTCTGACTATATACGTATAAACATAACAGAAACAATCTAGGCATACATTAAAGTCAAAATATGCCTACAATAGAAGTTAAGGCGGTAGGTATAGCGTCCGGCCTTGGAAATGCTCCGCAAATGATGAAAGGGGGAATAAGAAATTAATTATCTTTGAGAACTTGTCCTTATTATCGTATTGCAGAAATATTTCACAGTTATACCACGCCGTAAATTAACGTGAAAGCTTCCGTTCTCGCAGTTATGGCACAGCGAAAAGATTACTATAGTCATGAAAATTATGCCACATCACATTTTTTTTGCGTGCGCTCTTTGGCGACAGAAGCCTTTGCCTTATTTGCATATTTATATTATACATATATTTATTTGTACACATTGCGATCTCGAGAATGGCCACAGAACGGTTGCATTATTTTTCCGCGAGCACAAAGGTGAACATTAAGAGACGCAGTGAAATACAACTAAGGAAACTTTTAGGCAAAAACGCACCATAGATGTTAAAAAGCTCGTGGCGTGTACATTCATGAGCACTGGCGAGCAACGAATTGCGACAAACAACAGTCACTGAGTGCAACGGCGGGCTGGCTAGTATGTCACTGCGACACGGTTTGCATATGCGTACAACTGGTGTTGTTTTATATACCGGTCTCACTATACCATTTATATATCTACAGAGCAAACAGACACTATTCGATATTAGACATGCGGGAATAAATGAATGTTAGTTAAGTTATTGTTGCAAGGTATTGGTGAGTGACCCATTTCCTCAGGCATGTTTGTCTTGTGTTTCCACAATGCAAAGCCAGGTCACCGTGTATGAAGGGGATCGCGGTCGCTTGCTAAAGTAAGCGTGCACTGAAGTATTTCTAAGTAATATTTCAGACATATAGATTTACATTGATCAAAACAGATGACGGAAGCGTATCTGACAGCGCTATTTTTTTTCTGGAGCAAACAAAGAAATAATAAGCCATAATAACTTGAGTCTTTTTATAGAAAGGAGTGACAAAAATAAAATAACGGGAACGTGATGATTTAGTTTTTAGCCTATTTTACAAATTGTTCAGTGGTGAGATGTCGGCTGTCATCTCTCTTCTATTTTTGTATACCAAAGGAACTTGTCGTGTTCAAGATTTTCGCGTTCCATTGAATTGTCGCCGTAGTCGACGCTCATGCACCTGTTTCTTATGATGTAGCCGCTTCTAGGGAGGCATGATTGAAGTAACTTGTGCATTTTATTCTGCACTGCGACAAAGGAGTGAAGACAGCAAGAAATTCCCCAGTGAGACAAAGTAGCACTGGCGCATGCGATTTCTATTGTCGTAATAACAGCGACAACAGCAGCACTTTTACGCGAAAGCAAAAGTACAACGCCTCGATCAGTCACTTGAAATTCTTGTCGAACACCTTTTTCATTATCTTGAGCATGTTGAAATTAGGGCAGTTGTCATCCAGCACGCTGACGGCAGTGAGACACAGGGCGGTGTATTGAGTCAACAAGAGACGCACCTGGAAAGAAAAACGGCGGCATTAACGGGAGGGCCTCACGTTGTAGTAAGAGGAAAGAGTTCTTGAAATTTCCCCGATTTTCCGCTGTCGCATTTCAAGAAAACTTGTTATTGCATTAGCTGTCCTTGAAATTCAAGTGTGTGAAAAAAAATGCTTACCAATGACACAATGTAGAAGGCATGAATTTTATGAAAACTGTAGTTATCGAGGAACGTGTGGCGAAGAAGTCGTGCTCTTCAAAATAATGAGCAATATTCAACCGGTTGGGCAAGAGGCAAGCGCATATTCAATATTCTAAAGAGTGTGTATACAAGCGAAATTCTGTGAAGTTCAGTCACTGCCGCCGCCTCGCTTAAGCGAGAACCACAATGGTATCAGCATGGAAGCGATTGCTTAACGTACATTTTCCCCCCTTTCCGATTTCTCGAATTCTCTCCAGGAGCGCGTTTTCAAAAGTTCGCCACATGGAGGATAGCTGCACATGCAGTAACGCTTCACAAACCGTCAGAATCAGAATAAGACTGTATTTTCCAATACATTTGTTGTGGGCACACCATGCGAAAAGATGTGACATGCAGATTTTTGACATGCAACAAAGTGATAGTCAGAATAGTGATCCCTTTGTTTCGCGATTTAGTATCAAGGACTGTCGGTAGACTAGTTTAGTCGATCGGACAAAAACCGCCATAAACGGCTTGCTTTAAAATATGAGAGGTGTTTCCTATTTTTGTCGATTTAGTGATAAATAAAGAAAATTTATTTTTTCTTTGGTGTGACTGTTCTCTGCCGAAAAAAATAGACTAAAACCACGAGGTCGAAATTTTGGGGAATGCGCGCACTGCGATACATAGTGTGAAGCACCGCAGCAATATTGAAACGTGCGCAGCTGCTCGGGAGAATGCGCTGGTGTCGAAACCCGCCTTTTTTTTTCATATTCGGAGTGCGCAGGCGCCATATCCTAACGGCGAGCGCCGGAAACGTTTCGTGCAGCCAAGGCTGGGCTGGAGGGAGTGCGCTCTTCCCGCCAGACCTGCTGTGGTGTACGGCGAAGCTGGCTCGTGGAGCAGACGATGCACGGGTCGGAATGTGCGGGTGGCCTGTCGCAAAGTCGGCACCCTAGGGTGACGCGACACCGATGCCAAGAAGGCGTCGACATGCATGACACCGACGCCAACATTCGGCCGACTTGTCAGCATCATCAAAATACAAGGATGAGAAGGGCGAAAGCACTACACAGAATATTTAGCAACGTTCGGCACGCGGTCTGTCTAGACACAGCGGAATAAGAGAATGACCGAAACATGCAGATGGTAGCAGCGAATCTTGAAACAGACTCCAAGGTCAGTGGCACTGTACAGACAGGGAAAGCAGAAGTGGCGAAAGTACTGGCTGCAGCACTAGCACTATCCAAAAACAGTTGGCAGTTCTGCGCTCGTGTTGTTCTCTGTGTTTTCTTGCTTGTGTCCCGGTCATTTCTCGCAGTTTAAGGACGTATAATAGCAATGAACCAACTAGCCCGCCAAAACGTATTACCTCCGCAAAAGTCAATATCACAATGAGGGACTCCAATACCACTGTTAACAATTACGCTGAGGGAAGGATCTCGTCAGAAGCGCTAAGAATTCTAGCTAACTTTCGCGACGAGCGGGTTGTTTACATTATGTGGGCGCTAGCTGACTCTTCCCTCGCCGGAAACGAAATCGCACGCGACCTGAATCGAGAATTGGCAGACTGAACAGGCAAAGCGCGAAGGCGAAGCCCGGGGAGCGCAGAGATACCGCATCGTTAGTTATAGCGAAATCGCCAAACACTACAGGCTGGGAAGGGCCCGCTTCCCCCCGGCACTCTCATCGCTAAGCAAGCTGCAGGCAACGGTAGGCGCCTCTTACAAATATGGCGCCTCTCCCGAATTCGGTCGCGTACCACCACTGGAGTTAAACGGAGTTATACTCAGACAGATGTAGCTTTTCTAATCAAAGGGTGGACCTCAATCATGTAATGTGGGCTCGCCTCAGATTAAGAGAGAATAATAATAATAATTAATAATTGTTCAGGCTTCACGTCCCAAAACCACGATATGATTAAATAGCACATACAGTAATGAAGAGCAGGAGGAGACCGCAATGCTCAGCTAAGACACAGAAGAGCAACTACAAGCCTTCCGGCAAGTCGAGGATGCCGCCAGGGCACAAGGACTCATGGCTGCCGCCTAGGGGAAGGCGCTAATCATTCTAAATCTCTGCGCTTTGCAATAAAATTGTTTCCACCTCCTCCTCCTTACCTTTTCGAACATAGTATTATTGGTATCAAAACTGTAGAAGGGTGCACCAGGAATGTACATTGATATGGCCTGTTTGTCCTGCTTCGCTCCGGGCAGCGTGCATACCTGCAAAGTTTACGGAGGGTCAGTACACGGTCTCTCTTGGACAGCGTTAACGGGATGGACCAATAGCGTCAGGAAAACAAACAAAAAATGCAAGTTCTTAAGTGGTGGATTACCAAACTCATCACGACAACGGGACAATATACAATTTGGGCCTAATGATTGACCGTTCTTTAAGTTATCGCCATTTTAGCTTGTAAGCTTTGCATCATACACACGAGACAGGAAGGAATGCGGACATTAAGAAGAGTGGCCCTCTTTCTGCGACAGTACAACTTATCATTCGTTTCTGCTCGTTTAAATATCGTTCGCGGATACTAGCGTCTCGATCTACACTTAAAGCTAAAGACGTTTTCGTATTCGAAGACTTCTCGCCAGCGACCCGTACCGCAAGGAAACACCTAACATAATTTGCCAAAAGCCAGCCAAGCGCGACAATGGGGACCAAGTTTCAGCTACGTTACAACAAATTTTACATTAGTAATAAGTGCTACATGTACGATCACTCAAACAACAGCATTACTATCGTAAACGGCTCAGTTACGGAGGTAGGACTACAGAACCCACGGCGGTCAGCCACCCCTCGTGCGCTGAACACCGCGAGCGGTCCATAGCACCGCGTGAGGGGACATGGACAGTCGTTGATTATTCGCAATGCCCATAGACTGTCGCGCCACCGAGCGGAATTCAGGAGCGTCCTCTCGAGGAGGGTTAGTAGACGACAAAATGGCGGCACTATGCAGTCGCTCCCTTGTTCGGCTGTGCTAGCCTCAGTGTTAACGCGTTGGCAAGAAAGGAACACTACGACTTTGCATGTTCCCTGCATCAGTGAACAAACCGAGCCCTCCGTGACACGAGAAATCTGATTCGTTCTTGCGAGGCGCGAAGTTTTCGGGAAAATACGTGGCAACTCGCGCTTTCAATGCTAGCCCACAGTGTACACATACTATCAGCTTCGCGAGGCTTTCTGTAGCCACGTGGGTAAGTTAAATGTTATCGTCTGACATATTCAGTTGAAGCTCACCCTGTTTTACTTGCATATATAATTGGCCAGTGTTTCTTGTAGTGCATGAGTCCCATAACACTGTACGCGCGAGGGAGGTCGCGCGGGCTCGCGAAGTGCTCATGTATAACTGAGCGATCTCAAGTTGGCGATACATTAAAATAGGGCCTCTATCCTTTGTCAGCAAAGCGCTGTTACGAATCGTGCGAGCGACGTTTCAATCATTCGAGGATGCGTCTGCTCGACGCCTTTCGTGGAGCGAACGCTTTCCATCCACGCCGTACTTCGCCAGTGTGTTGGGTTTCATAGCCACCGCTGCGCCGCTTGTTTTTGTACGTTTGTTGATAGGTGGCAGCACACTGCAAGCGATTTGCTTGTTGACCGGTCTGAGAGCAAAACCGCAAAACGTTCTCCGCGCCCAGACGTCTCTCTAATTGTAAACGTGGTGACGCGGAGTGGTCGAAGTCGTTCGGCGGAGGAAATTCTTCAGATTGCTTTCAGCAGTGATGTTGAAAGAAACCATCTTGACGATGAGGATTTTTCACTGGACGTAGAAGACTGTGAAAGCACCGAGAGTGACAGCGACGATGAACCACCAGCTGCTAACTCACGAGGAGCGAGTTGCACTTCACGTCCCCTCGTGCGTTAATGTTCTTTCACGCTCGTAAGTCAATTTGATTGTATTTGATGTATAATATCCTTGAGCGAGATCGAAATAAAAGCATAGTTCCTCTTGTGCATTGCATGTATCACAATTATTGTGGATATTATGGAGCGCCGCATGCCGCCAACACGCTCGAGCTCGACCAGCGAAGCGAAATGGTTAGAGCGATGGAACGTGCAGTCACGGCCACAATCCACGCCTCTCGGCGAACTTCTTTGACGTTGCGAAAAGCATACGTGTGCATTCTTTTCGATATTCATATTTCGATCGTGCTGATCGAACCTGCAACATGCGAGTGAAATACACACGGCTAGAGTCTCAGCATGGCTGTGACACAAGCGCTACTGAATGGCATGTTAAATGCTTGTGTTTCGTTGAAGACGTAACTCCGCGTTTCCGACTGCGCAAGTAATGACTACGGGGTATTATCACAGAACACTTTTATGTTTGCAAGCCATCATCACGCGCAGCAGCGATGGCGCTACTCGCTGGTGGCCTACTACTGCGGCATATCCGTCAGGCAGGCTCGGTACGTACTACCTCGGAGTGCCGTTCAGCTCATACGTCAATTCTAGTTCATACAGGTTTATGTAGCACGCATAGGATTTCGCAAAGCATCGTTATGCACGGTAACGGAGCTGAAATATAACCTTTCACTTCGCAGCAAATAATTAGGTGGCGAGTACTTAGCACTTTCCATGGTTTGGGAAAGTATTTTAGTCTCATATCCATTCCAGCGCAGCTCATGACTTCATCCGGTGAAAGTGGCACGGTCCGTACGTCCGCACGTACTATCTGTTCCTATGCTAACAAACGGGTTGACCCTCCTCCTGGCGCCATCTTGAAAAGCATGGCGCACCACCTATAGTTAGTGGGCATTGCAAATAAAGCGCATATATGTACTTCTTGCTAACGTAAGAAGTATAATGAGCAAGCGAGATGTATTTCATTCAGTAGCCGACACGTGTAATGCACATATAATAGCGCTTACCGAAACTTGGCTTCACTCTAATATGCGGAACACTGAAATTTTCGTCGACTCGTCCCGGTTTTCCTTCTATCGCTGTGATCGGACATCCCGTCAGGGTGGCGGCGTACTCCTAGCCGTTTGCAAAGCTCTCCGGTCATACGCTATTCCAATAACAACAGATCTCGAGATTATCTGGACATGCGTAGAACTCGCGCACCTAAAGCTAATTTTTGGTGTATGCTACCGCCCTCCGAACCTCCCTGCGAACTTCATTGATAACCTACACGATGCGATAAACGCTGCCTACACACGGCACCCGACCGCGTCTATCTTTCTACTTGGTGACTAACTTTCCAAACATATCTTGGTCTTCCGACCCCCATGTCCAAAGTCCGTTGTCTAATCTAAGCACCGATTTCTTAAATGTTTGTTCCACTTTTACCTTCTCACAAATAGTATCACAACCGACAAGAATTACGGAAACCACTGCGAATACTCTTGATTGATCTAGTACTTACCACTAGACCGGACATTGCCTCAGACATCGTGCATTTACCCGGGCTCAGTGACCATTTATCGCTTTCATTTGACATTAACACCTCTACTGCACCGGCTCAAGTAATCCCGAAACATGTGCGTGACTACAAGAAAGCTAACTTCGACACCATAAACGAAGAGCTCGCTGAGTTTCTTAATTTTTTTTTTGTGATGGTTTCGACGACCGTTCAGTAGACGTTAATTGGAAACTCTTTGTTAATAAATTGAATGAACTCACGAACAAGCACATACCGCTACGAAAAATGTCATGTCACCTGAGAGCACCATGTTATAACTCATAGCTTAAAAGGTTATCGAACAGAAAAAAAAAAAAAACGTTTTTACCGCATCGCTTAAATATCTGGTACTAAAGAAAGATGGGAAGCTTACCGCAACGTCAGCAACATCTACGTATCGGTACTTAAAGATGCCAAAAAAAGTTTCTTCAGATTACTCTTCCGAACACTCTTGCCACTGATCCCAAGAAGTTTTGGCGAGTCGTGAACCCTAGTCATTCCGATATCATCAGCTTAATAGACACTAACGGTTTCGTCATTCCAGATGCAGAATGCCCTAGTGTATTAAACTCCACCTTTTGCAGCGACTTTGTCCAATCCAACACCGCCACTCTTCCACAAACACTCACTTATGACTACCTCAAAATGGATCTTTTAATAATCGATCCTTATGGCATTGAGAAAATAACTGACTCGCTGAAACCATGTTCTAGCGCAGGAGTGGACCTAATTAACACAGAAATTCTGAAAGGTGCTAAAACTTACTGTTCTATTCTGCTTTCTAAGATTTTTCAGCAGACCACTGGCTGTGGTATTTTGCCTGCCGACTGGACGACTGGGAAGGTGGTCCCCATTCACAAATCAGGTAGCAGGACTTCACCTCTCAATTACCGGCCCATATCTTTAATTAACAAGCATTCCATGTAAGGTATTAGAGCACATAATATACTCGGGCATTGCGAACTTCCTAGAAACAAATTCATTTTTTACTAACACACAGCACGGTTTCCGTAAAGGCTTATCGTGCGAAACCAAACTAGCCTCGTTCAGACGTATGCTTCACGTCATTCTTGATCGCCACTCCACTACTGATTGCGTCTTCCTCGATTTCGCGAAAGCCTTCGAAAAAGTATGCCACAAACTACTACTCCTTAAGCTAAGCAAACTGAACCTTCGTTCTAATCTTTCTTCCTGGCTTGAATACCTTCTTTGCAAACGCTCCCAATTCGTAACTGCTAACAATACTACTTCATCGCAAAGCCCTGTCCACTCTGGCGTGCCTCAGGGATCCGTATTAGGCCCTCTTTTGCTCTTAATTTACATTAATGACTTACCCAGTTGCGTGTCTTCTAACATACACTTATTCGCTGACGATCGCGTAATCTTTCGAGAAATTAATGACAATAACGACCTCTGTATTCTACAAAATGATCTCACTTCAGTCTCGGAATGGTGTAACTCATGGCTAATGCAACTTAATTCATCCAAATGTAAAACACTACGTGTTTCTCGCACGTCATCATGTTTTCCTGGCACATATTTGCTAAATAGCACTTAATTCGAACAAGTCGAGTAATATCGCTACCTTTGCATTCATATCACTTCTTCCCTAACGTGGTCTCTTCATATCAGCACCATTATCAAGAGTGCTAACAGCATGTTGGGCTATTTGCGCCGTAATTTTTCCACCGCCCCTTCCTCTCTGAAACTAACATTATACAAAACGCTTGTTCGTAGTAAACTAGAATATGCATCAGCCATTTGGGACCCCTGTTCTGCTAACCTAAGCAATGCGCTTGAACTCACTCAAAACGATGCAGCCCGTTTCATTCTAACTACAATCGTACCGCAAGTGTTACTACCATGAAAACCATGCTTAATTTATCAAATCTAGCATCTCGTCACAAAGCTTCCCGGTTTTGTTTGTTTCATAAAATTTTTTACCATTGTCCCAATCTACGCGATGAAATCATCTCTCTCCCATTCTTCATCTCACCCATGCTAGATCATTCTCACAAAGTAGGCGTTCATTCATTTTTGTTCACAGTCCTTCATTCCTCGCACATCAGTCGACTGGAACCACCTTCCGGGTCCGTCAGCCGGCACCGAAGACAACGCTTGTTTCCGCAATAACGTAGCTAACATTGTATACCAAGGCTAGCAAAAATTTGTTTATTTGCTGTGTACTACTTTAGTTATTTTTTTTTAGTAAAAGCTCACCGCATTATATATGCTTTTATAACCACGGAACATAACGCTTGTATTTGAACTTTGTTTTCCTGTATTGTATTGTTTATGAACACTCCCCTCTGTAGTGCCTTTGGCCTTGAGGGCATCAATAAATAAAAATAAATAAATAAGCAACAAAGTGTTACCGACAAAATAAACAAAGACCAAAACGACGCAGTCTTTACGTAAGTGACTACTGCATACTGAAGAGCATTGTTAATGCTACAAATGCCGTTAGAGCATTGTTAAGAGCACTGTGAATGGACAATCTTTTTTCGCATTATGTGTTCATTCGTTTTCATCCTGCCTGATAATGTATGTTGCTTTAGAATATTTGTGGAGGACATCGAGAAAAGACCTGCAGTTTATGCACGTTCTAATTAAGGTACGAAGTTAGTGAGTTAATCTGGTTTTTAGGAGCGAAGCACTTTAAGGCTGAGGCTTGTCTGTATGGCGTCCGTGCGCACGGCACAGCACCATGTAAAATCGAAACATCAGGTTTAACAACAGACTAATGTCAAACATAATTGTGACAAAACAGTACAAAACACCTACAAGCATGAACCCTTTATACTTGTCGGCGACTTCAATGTACACATTATGGACCTTAGGACCTTGCTTTGTCGTCGACTCTTTGTCACTTTGTCACTGAATTTACATTATATGGGGCAACGCTCGGGTAACGTACGGTTACTCACGCATACGATACCCAGAGCTTCGCCCCGTCGTCATGATTCGCTTCGTGGAGATGCGTGGTTTTTTTATGGTACAAGAGCAGCTCAGGCTATGCTGCCCCAGCCGCAATGTGTTAAGGCAATGAACAGTGAAATGATGCAGTTATAAGTTTATTTGTTTATAAGGCAGCTTTACAAAAAATTTCACCATCTCCCACTAACGGGAAGCATGTGCGGATGCGAAGGAGCGCATGGGTCGACTTCAAGTCCCGTTCACCACGGGCACCTTGCCCGATGTTAACGCGTCCTTGCATGTGGACCACACCATGAATTCCCTGTAGTTGCTGTTGCTGTTACTCGTCACGAACTCTTATTGGAGCACGCCACGCGGGTTCATCGCGTGTCTGCAGAATCTCGTTCACCGACGCCATCACATGATTGCTGTGAGAGTGTAAGGGGGAGAGGCCACAGCGTCCTACCCAGTGCCTTACACAGGCCCGAACGCGCTAGCGCGTGCCAGCACACGTTGTTTTGTATGCGTTACGCCAAGCTAGGACAGCATACGGCAGCCCGGGCCCCTAAAGTGCTCTGCACGTATCATCATCAAGGCGGTCGATGAACAGGACGATGAAGACTGCTCCATGGCGCGAGCTCGCGCGCTCAATATGTTACAGATGGCTATGGTAGGTTTTAGAAAGCGGACGGTCGCAAATGGAACTACCGAGAAAGCCCAGCGCAAAAGCTGCTTCGCATCTAAAAAGATTAAGATACCAGAAAGAAACGTACGACGAAACACAGCGCGTGTGTCGTCGCAAGTTTCTTTCTGGTGTCCATGTCCTTTGCCGCGCTACAACGAAACTTGAGGATCAAAAGTGGGCTGTCTTTATGTCCATTTTGGCACATAGGCCTGTCAGAGATGTTAAAGTAAAGTACCCGTCTCTAAGATCAGCTGCTTCCAACTTACGCCTGCAGATTGCCTAATTTCATCTCCACAGCAAGTTCTTTGCCATCTACAGCTCTCCTGTCTTCCATGCATCCCATTATGCAAACAACCGGGACAACAGATATCTGCCTGATGCTCTGCATGAACTGCCCAGCTCAATTATGCTTTTACCCAATAAAACCTTGAGCAATGGCTACCTCCGTTGGCGCTCTTTTTTACCGATGTCGTCTGTTATAACGTTACGCCTAACATTTTTCATTCAAATACTAGTTGTGAAGTCCTCAACTTCTCAAGTATATCTGTTAATTATTCATATATCTGCGCTCTATGTTAATCTACGCATGCTACAGTGGTCACACTCTAAGTGCAGGCAAAGCTTTCGGGTTATATTGTTACGAATGCAGCAATATTATGCTGGTGTCTGACGCTAGAACTCAAGTCCATTTTTTATTGCCCTGTATATTACTTTTGAATAGAAGTGACCTAGATAAGCGCAGCATGCACAGATCATAGAGCCTCACTGCAATCATGAACACTTGTTCTCTTCACTGGCTATCGATAGTGGGCACCACTCGACACATTAAATCTATGCCCTATGTGCTTGTTTTTATAAGGCCGTCCATTGATTATTCTTCGCATTAAGGGATAACGGCACCTGGAAACTGTAGGTTTCCGACATAATCACCTTTGGTCCTCACTGCTTATCTATAGAAGCGTGAATGTTTGTTCTGAAGTTGTAGGAATATCACTAACGCTTTCCTGGCTATTCATAATTATTTGCATTCTGCATAGTAGTGTTCAACTACACCGATATTTCGACAGCATGTGATGAATTTGTTACAGCGCATAGCCATTGTTACTGAACAAGGGTAATGTCATGTGCGAACCGTAGGTGGCTTATAGAGCAGCCGTTGATCTAACCTACATTGCTTTTGCAGTCTCGAACACTTTCGCAGCTTCTATACTACTGATCTTGAGGTGGATGGCATTCTGAAGACTGCGTCTCTTCACGTGATCTTTTCTTAGCTGTCGTACTATTTTCGATCTCCCTGTGTAGAGCGAAGGCACCCGTGGAGTCTTCGTTACTTCTTCATCCACCACTTCCGGTACTAAAATTTTTTTCGGGGGGAGGGTGTTTAGCCATACTTTATCTTCGTGTGTGCGTTTGTACGAGCATAGGCGTGCGCAGGGTTCCCCATTAGGGGGGGGGGGGCAAAGGTTCGTCGCAGCGCCCCCCACCCTACTAAGTCAATGTATGGGGCAGATTTCACTCCCCCCCCTCTTAGGTGACTAGAAGGGTAAATGTACGGGGCAGATTTTGCGCCCCCCTCTTAGGTGATTAGGGGGGCGGCCGCCCCCCCCCCCCCTGTGCCCATGCCTATGTGTACGAGTGCGTGTATGTCTACATATGTAAAATTACAAAAAAGAAATACGGGGGGAGGCGGACCAGAACATTTTCGCAATCGCTACGAAGCTTGTATTGAGAGAATTATTCTACCCGTGAGGCTTCCGAATTCCAAAACCGATGACATGGGTGCGATTCGTTGTAGAATACGCTTTCTAGAAGTTAGCCTGTTCCTTTTGTTAATTGAAGTGCAACCTTGAGCCTGTTCCTTGATAGTGAAGTGCGACCTTGAAATAACCTGGGTGAATGTTTGACGCAATACTACTGTAGCTCAAAAGGAAGATAGCGAAATTACTGATTCATTTTATGAAGGGAAGAAGATTACTTTTAAGGGCTCGTTTTTCTTAGTTAGACAAAATATTAATGAGAACTGAAAGACAATAATGCCAAGGAAAGTACTTTTCTTGGCATTATTGTCTGTTAGTTCTCATTGATATTGATTCATTTTATGTCTCTTATCCTTGAGATGAAAATATTGGTCGCAGAGTTTTCCAACTTTATGATACATTTGAATTCGTGAGGCTCAGGGCTCAGATAAACGTTTGTAAGCTATTGAAGTATATCACCAATTAAAGTGAGCGCTGTTATGTCTTACCCCGTGTCTCTGGACCAAAACATGTCTGCCAAAGCCCCTCTTCCCCATTGCTAATCACACATGGAGGCTCTGGATGCTGACTGCTACCGTTTCTGCAATCAAGGTTATCTGGCTGCTCTGGGCAGGGTTGTGCACGTGCCTCTTTCCTAGCCTTACGACTCTCCATATTCAAATAGAACACTAAAACGTAAACAAATGCATACGTTCTAACGAAGCCACCTGTAAGCTTATCGCCAATTTTGTACTGTTTAAAATATATACGGAAGCGCGCATACTTGTCGAGGAGTTGCGATCTTTTGTGTAATAATAATAATTGTACGGGTTTCCCGTCCCAAAACCACGATATCATTATGAGGGGCGCCGTCTCCGGAAATTTCGACCGCCTGCGATTCTTTAACGTCCACGTACGAAATCCAAATACACGGGCGTCATAGCATTTCGCCTCCATCAAAATGCGACCGTCGCGGCCTTTTAAGAACGCGGACATGGAGACATATATTTGCGAATGGAAAGCTATTCAGCGCATGAATTAAAAAAAAAGTACGAGAAAAGGAGCGAAAGTAATGATTCGCGAATGCCGAGGAGCACTGGATGCGCTATTTACATCCGGCATTAAGTTCAGTTGGTGCGTTTTGCTTGCACATGTTGAAGAAAAAGTGCAACCAGTTATCCCAAACGTTCGTCTTCTGAAAAACAAAGTCTCACTTTTCTAGCTTGCAGAAGAGGATATGAACTAAAAGCGGCCCCGCAACGCGTTTTGAATACGGTGAGAAAGTTCTACCAATTTTCTGTCTAGGCTCCTGTGTATATATATATATATATATATATATATATATATATATATATATATATATATATATATATATATATATATATATATATATATATATATAGCGCAGAGTGTGGCATGGAATTTCAAATTAAACTTTAAAGTCAGCGAGAAATTGCAGACTATTATCTCGACAAATGGTGCTGTATACCCGAAGTCAACTGCGTCAAATATCCAAAAGCATATTTACCGCGGACGCCGCGGTGTGCCGCGATGCGCCGCTCTACACTAGAGTTACTGCGTATGCTACCTTTCGGTAGCAGAGTTGCGCATCTGTCTTCCAAACGCCGCTAGCAACCATGCGTTGCGGAGAAGCTGACGCTGGGGCCAAGTTTTGTATTTCTCGATGGCGCCGCTGCAGCGAACTGGATTGACACTAGTCATTCACATTAAAGTAAATAACCGGTCTTCGACACGCCGAACATGTCGACCGGTGACCCGGTAGGCATGTCGCCTGCAAAAACGGAGTGAGCCTTCGCGACACAGCCATGGTTGCTGGCCAGACCTATGCGCAACTCTGCTACCCAAAGGTAGCATATACAGTAACTCTACTCTACACCAGCACGCTCGCGATCACACTGAAGGTCAGCCGCGCGTTTAAAGAAAATAAGAAGAGAAAGTGCACAAGATGATGGCGCGCGCTGACGTACGGACTTAACTCTTTCTGATTTATCCCTGTGTATAGCTCCCGGTTTACTCGATGTTACGAAAGGAGATAGGAGGCGCTTAAAGCGTGCGACAGATCCCTGTTACTCTGCTCGTAATTGAAGGATCCTAAAATTTTTTGCGGTCGTCAATTCGTGAGGAAATAGACTCCGATAGTGAGGTCATTTGATGATTTCTTGGAAAACTGTTGCAAGGCGCCTTTAACAATAGACGTAAGAGTTCGTTCTCGTTCACTGCACCAAAAACAAAAGGAAGCGCATAATTTTGCAATTTTCCTTCTATAAAGCACTCCTCAAGCCACTGAAATAGCGGTGAAGTGTTTCTAGAATCGTTGCTTTGATTTACAGTTAACAGCCACAGCTGTCGTTCTCAGCACTCACCTCCTTCTGTTTGACAGTTGACACGAGGTCTGCAGGATCTCCGGGGTTGTCGATGTTTCCTTTTGCAGACGTGGACTTTAACGCGGACATCGTGAACGCCGCACAAATCTTAGACTTCTTTAGATCTTTCACAGCTCCTTTTATCGTAGCATTCTGAAAAAAACCCGCATTTCCCCGAAGGGGAGTATGAGGAAGTGCGAAGCACGGGGTGATGCTATGAGGGGGCGCGCGCGACTAAACTGCAGAGCCGAGCGAAGGAGACGGCAGCGAGAGAGCACGCGCCAGCCGACCCACGGAGGTCTGGCCGTTTTTAAGTGCAAAGCACTTTTACTGATGATGATGATCTGTCTTCCGAACTCGTTCCAAAGAACCCACAACGCGTTCAACTTGTTGGCGGCGTTGCGCACGCCCGAGATGGGGCTCAGGTTGTTGTCGAACCACAGTCGATCGCACACCGCGCAGCTATATCCGAAGCTGTGGTCCAGGAAGTCTCGCTGGAAGTGCGCGTCCGGCCGATCGAATTCGAGGGCCCGCGCTCGCTCACGCATCGCGCGTCCCCGCGCCAGATCGGCTTCGGGGTGCTCGGCTCGCTTCGCACGCTTTCGTTCGGCGTCTCGCCGCCGGCCTTCATCACCACAGGCAATGCGCGGGGCGCGCGCAGCCACGGAGCGGAGGGCGGAGCGCGCGCAGTCACGTGGGGCGTGACGTCGCTGCGCCGCTGCTACAGACGCTCCTCTCCGCTCCTCGCGCCGTTGCTATGGGACGGCGGATTCAGGGTCGCTTATAAAGTGCATTCGCACTTAAAATGAACGCCAGACTCAATATCACTGAACGGTAACCTAGCGCGACGCTTTAGGCCGGATTAACGCAATGTAAGGATCATAAGTTAGCGCTTACTCATCAGGTGGCGCAAGAGCCATTTTTTTACGAAGAACAAACAAGCTGGGGAAACGGATCTCAAAGCAAGGGTAGCTGATACATTCACTGCACCCGAATAAACTTGCAGCAGGTGAAGAGCAACACACGCGGGACGTCCTAACTTCCATGCGCCAGGCAACGAGAACCGCGAGCTTCCGATATGATCCTGTCCAGTGGCACCCAGCGTCAGCGACAGATACACTATATTTGTCAAGCTGACGTCTTTGAACACATTGGTCGGCCTACAAGGAGTGTGTGCCAGAAAAATGATCGTTTAGTTGCCTCTGTACTTTTGGTTTACCACTGTAGCTTCGTATATCACACACATAATAAACCCGCGCAGGCACATACTTGGGGAATGTAGACCTTTTTGCTCCCCCTCCGCTTCCATTTAGCTGCAGAAGTATCCCGATACACCACTCCAGTTAGGGCTACTTGTTTTATATTTATACAAGATGGACAGGTGACACGCGGTTCGTTTTTTTTTATTTCGCTCCCACCCGCATGCATTCACCTCAACCTCGATATTCAAGCCTTCGAGACTATTCTCGCCCTTTGCGGTGCGTATAGAGCAGATTTTCATCATATTCTATATTTATGATCCCACCTCTAAGCGCCTGCCGATCGGAAACTCACAAACCTCGAGCAAATGGAAGACTGCGGTGATTAGCTCTGTATCAGCTGTGCATCAAAAGCTAAGGACTAGGCTTTAGTAGCCACTGAGAAGACCAGCTGCCAGCCAGTGCACGCAATCAAGAGCCCACATACAATTATAATGTAACCACATAATGCTCAAACGACTCAACTAAGTTTTCACCACACCCAACACCGCGGCCGCAAATCGATGCTGTGAGTTCTTGATTAGGAACATAACATAATAAACTGCTAAGCAACTCATTATGCTCGATCATTCGGGATCGCATAGGTTCCCGAAGGATCGAGCATAAAAATTTTGCATCTCTCAGGTTGAAGTTTACGAGTGCCACGCGCAGTCTTCCAATTGCGATAGCGCATATGTTTCCAAACGAGAGTGTCCGTCTGCAGCAGCCTAAGACAGCTAAAACTATTTAGCATGTCTTCCTCCGCGGAGAAAGACATGCTAAATAGTTTTAGCTGTCTTATAGGCTACCCCAAAAAGTAATCTCAAAATTAGCCCAAACTCGAAAACAATCTGTGAAGATGCGTTTCTAATAATCTTCCTACTGCAATTGTGTTAGGGCAGCGAAGATAATAAGATTGCGCCCGACGCGGCAATGTCGTGGAACAGAAAATCGCTGATGGAAAGTATAGTTTTGATCACATAGATCACATGCTTAAGTTCGGGAACATCGGCTGAACTGTGCTTCTGCGCTTCCACTGACGCCCTACCAAGGCGTTCAGTCGCTATTACTGAACGAGGGACAATATGGGTAAGCTTTCAAAGAAGAGCCGCTGTCACGCGCATGTGTTAATGGAGTAGCAAGGACAAATTGCTAAGCATACATTTTCTTTCTTAGGGGATTGTGTTATCATTTCTTCAGGAATGTTAAAGTTAAGAGAAGTCAATTTATTTGAATCTTTGTTAAGCCGCACGCCGTCTGGATGAAGCATGCGATTACGTGTCACTGAACTTATCACTGCCAGGTCATTTCTGGCTTCACAGCGGCAGCTCAAATTATCTGGGCAGGTTTGCTGTGGACACAGACGTACGCAAGGTCTCGTATTATTTGAGGGCACCATAGCCTGATGGCGACCCCTCCCTTACCCCTTGTCGCAAAGTAAAATCCCGGCAACGAAGAGCTCGTTTACTCGAGGTGCGTGATTTACATCCTGTGGAACATTTTCTTAAAATCGCATATCTAGCTGCACTCGGAAAGTTATACACACAAAATGCGGTCAAGCACTTTCCTAAGCTGGCATCTAACGCATTGAACAGTCACATGGCGGCTTGGTCTTGTTATATATATTGGTCGGTTGCAGGCAGAAAGACGCAGAGATGCAAGGCGGCAGACTAGTGCTGTAAGTCGTACAGACCGTCAACTTCTCCAGCCCGATTGCCTTCATTTCAACAGGGATATGAAATCGTTGAACATCATATGTTTAGATGTTCAAAAAACATTAACAACTAGCCCAGTTGTCGATTTCTCTACAAAGATATACGAGCTTTATGTGCAGTTCGCAAAAAAAAAAAAAACTCACAGGGCCACTTATGCATTCACTTAAGACCACTCGAATACGAAAGCCATCTTCTTCTTCTTCTTCAAAGTCGATGTATTGGTCCTGGCCCGCCACCCTTCGAAAGCTTTGCGCACCTAGCGTGGTTCTGCATCGCCTCCAGGAACGCAGGCACCTCACCTGGTTTTTCACTGCCTCTATGATCTGCCCACTTTTGACCAAGCTGTACGATGTCAATTGATGACGGCGTCATGTGACGTCGTGTCACGTGACGTGACGTCACACCAAAATGTGTGGAGTCATTATGACGTCACAAATTTAGACAATCTGTGACGTCACGATGACGTCATAGGGTGATGTCATCACATTGTGATGATTTTTTGCGTCACTCGTCCCCGACGCCGCAGGACGCCAACGGTCAAATTTTGCGCTTGATGAGGCATTTAAGGCTTTCGCCTTAAAATGCAAGTGACACAACCAATCTTCCCCACACCTTTGCCCGTGGACCTATACGTTCCCTTGATCGCACTGCCGCGTATGCGTATGTTTGGTTGAATACAAGGCGTCAACTAAATATCTTCGAGTCATTCAGGGGCCGAATTCAGTGTGGAGATTGACTGGAATTTTGGCGTGTGGACAATTCTAGTGTAAAAGGTTTCTGTGAAATCTGGCCCTCGTTAATATGACAAACTCGTACTCACCATAATGTTAAGTGGATTCACCAAGGTGGCCACTTTCAGCTGGGCAAGGCTGGCCTGAGTCACGCCAGGTGGCACTACAACCATGAACTTGATATAATCGGCACTGCATCAAAAAACAGAGTACGGGTGTTAACGATGTGGACCGTATTGAACTCTGACCTCGCGCTCATTTCCGCTGCAAATAGTGGTACACAGCTGTTACTCGCTCTTTGATGGCGAAGTTTTCCGGACATTGAACGTGAAATCAACCCTTTGTACTCATCACCAATCCAGTTGCGCAAGCAAATATTTTACAGCGAAAGCTGTTATGAGATCATTTCACCGGCCGTTTTTGGCGCCGTAGTTGTCCGCCGCCGCCGCCGCCGCCGGTGTCCGTAACCAGTATCGCTCGAAATAAGAAAAAAAAAAACGAAATAAGAAAAAAAATTCCAGGATGGAACGAGGTTCGAACCTGGGCCCTCCGCGTGGGAGCCCAGTATTCAACCTCTAAGCCATGCCTGTGCTTGAAACTGCTTTGCAAAAAGGTCCTATACAGGCTTCATCTCGGGAAGGAACCACATTAACATATCCAATATAGCGTGGTAGAAGAGTAAAATAAGCACCAAGCGTCGCACAACGCGAATTCTGTAACCAGGCGTCACACAATGCGAATAGCGCAACGAGTGGGTTGTTGAATGCTTCCAACCCATTACAAAGGGCTCTGTCATAATTCTTCATCTCATCAGTCGTCGCGTCAACAAAGTGCACGTAATGCCTTACAGACGTGTAGCTGGTGCCTCGCTTCTCCGCAGAATGAAGAATAATGGCTTACTAGGTGCTTCCCAACTTCACAAAAATTGTGATTTATGGTGTAGTGGGTACCTTGCTAGTGTACTTGTATTAGTAGCCCCACGAGAGTTTACAACGTGCTCTAGAAACGCCGCTCTTCCAGCTTTCGCTGTGACTGTGCTGCGGTTTCAGCGCAAGCCTGGCGTTTTTTTGCGTATATGCAATTACAATACAAACGAACGTGGGAATAAATCGGAAACATGGGAAATTTAGCTTTAGTTCTAAAAGAAAAGAAGTGTCCACATATGTGGACGCTGGGAACACCAGTCACACTGGGTCCATCATCCTTCTTCATCGTACATGGGAACTTCGCTTGCCGACGGCTCTGTTTCAACGCATTAATCATTATCATCATTATTACTTGCCGCAATCAACGCCTTCATCATCAGTACAACGCGTTCTATAATAATATCATCATCATTATTGTAAACTTTCACTTGGCCGCTTCCTAACGGCTCTGATTCAACACTTTCATTGTCAGCGTTCATTATCGCAATAATTAACGCCTTAATCTTCATGGTCAACGCTTTCATCATCACTTCCTAACGGCTCTGATTCAACACTTTCATTGTCAGCGTTCATTATCGCAATAATTAACGCCTTAATCTTCATGGTCAACGCTTTCGTCATCACCATCATTATCGCCATTCAAGGCCCATTTGCTTGCTCACAGCTCTACTTTAACGTGTTCGTCATCAACTTTACCGTCGTTGATCATTACCAGTGCGTTCATGCTTACGCTTAAACTGAATGCTTTCATCATTAGCAAAAGCATTGGTGAAGAGGCCTTTGCTTGTTGATGGCTCTGCTTCAACGCAAATTACCGGTGCTCTCCAAATCGGAACATTCGCTTCCACCAGTTAACTCGAAAATTATGGCATGTATGTCTTCATCCCTAAATCTACGTCCCGAATAAAGCAAATAAATTCTAAAGAACTTCTAAAAGGCATATTTAGCTTTTACAGATAATTTTTTGTGCAGAGCCGCACGGCAACGAAACGGGTCCTACTACCATGCGGTGTTGTATCAGCTTCTTACGCGAACTCGGTATGCCTGGCGTCCATAAACGTGGACACCGCAGCGACAACTCAACTTACAAAACTTTGGTCGCTCACAGTGCAACAAAAGTCACAAATAGACAAGATAAACCCTTCCTTTTCACGAATAAGTCCGAATAATTTAAAAACTCTTACGAATTTAGAGTGAACTTATAAAAAAGAAATTTGGAGAGAGGCGAAGCATGTGGGGAAGGGTGTTTCAGCTCCACTAACGTGAAACATGTGGTGGGGCGAAGCATGCAGCGTGCGCCGGTGTTTCCCACAGCAAAATCACTGCTATTGGGCATTGAGAGACGGAAGAAAGATTAGACACATAGATCCGGAGTCCCCTTTTAGTTAACGTGCACGCTGCGAATATTTATTGTCCAACTACACACAAGACAAATCTCCCAGCGGCACTATATTGCAGGTCAAGATCCAGTGCCTATATATACGGGGTGGCCGTGAACAGTCGGTTTTTTCAAGAAGCTCGCTAGCAGACGCTGCCTGCATCGGCGTTGTCTCTCGCGGGCGTGGGCGCGTTCTCGTTCCTCGTGAGCTGGTAGTTCAGCGTTCATCGCAGAAAGAGCGTTTCCATAGTCAACACGCGTCGTTCGCCCTCTCTCGCCACATGGCGAGCGCTGAGGCAGTGGCGCCTTCTCTTGTGCTCAAGCAAATCGACAGGACACGAGGATGCAAGCAAGCAAATTGGTCACGACGATGCACGCGGCGACAGCGGACGACGATGCACTGCCGACAAGCCGAGACCCTAAGGTGCTTCGCCCCTAAAAAATGTAGGCATACACCTCTACAAGCGACTTGAGAAGAACGCCATTGTTCTGTGCACACTAAGCGCTGTTTATTCACAGAAGTTGACGCATATAGATCTTTTCAGGAAATGCTGAAGTGATACCATCATTTCAAATCGCTTTTTAAGGCAATGCATTGGCTAGCCTGATCCCACTTCACTGATTTGTTTTGTCCACATATCTGGACGCTAGGGTTACAAATGGTCAAAGGCACTGGTGAGTTTACAATACTACCGAGTGGGCATACCGCGGATCACAGTGAATGGACAAACTTGGGAAGGCAGACTGAACGTGCCACTAACCACTGGCGGCCATCGGAAGCATAAATGCGTCGGTGAAGCAGGTCGTCACGAATGGCCAAATGTTGAGCTTGATGGCGCAACATGCGAGTGGTGGTTTGTATTGTCAGCCATCGAGGAGCCGCACACATTCATGGACAGTGGGTTAGATGTAGAAGACCTGACCCATTGCGCCAGAATGTGTTCCTGGGCAATGTTCCAGTTGCAGTACGTGACTGATGATACCTATTGCTGTTGGCGCAATACGTGTCATCAGACACGTTCATGACTTGCAGGTCATCGATGGCTTCCATAATGTCTCGGAGCGGCATCAAATGGTATTGGAACGGGTTGCAAACGAAAATGGTGCTGGAGCCCCGAGGAATATCGACGGTGGCAAAGAGCAGCGGCAGACCCTTCCGATCGGGAAGGCGGCCAGATGGACAGAGCAGTGCAGCGTCACCCTGGAGGCCGCGGCAGTACACGGGCAGCCTCGTTGACGCTTTGGAAGGAACGTGTCTTGAAGGAAGGGGTTTAGTTTCCTTGAAGGCGAAGGAGCGCAAGAGAGCGTCAGACTTAACAGCAGCGACAGTTGCATTTCAGTCTCGCTTATATCATTTGCGATCGGAACACACGTGAAGAACTATATTGTGATGGAAGTATGATTGATAACATGGGACTGAGATTTAACTTGAATGGCGAGCAAAGCCTCTCGCCCAACGCTACTGGGACGTTATCCTCGTGCGCCTTCATGAATGATAACGTAATAGTTGCGCTTGGCAACATAGGTAATATGCGTAAGACAATGTACAATTTTACGCTACTTGGTCATGATTCATTGGGATTTACAGTTATGCGATTGAGGCTTGCCCGTCGCCATGCGCAGGATTTCGCTTAGTTCTGTCGTCCACATGTCTGATCATGACTCTCCCCTCTACCGCGGTCCTGGTGCCGAATCTCTGCGGCGGCGCTCCGCGGAGTTACAGCCGAGTCTCGCGAGACGTTTCCCGCGCCACGGGAAGAGGCACTCCCTCTCTGGACAGCGTAGGGTAATACGCACGTGCTTTCTTTCCTGTCCGTCGGCTCCTTTATTTTGGCGTTCACTGGGTGCCTGGCGCCAGCGGCGGGCGCATATTTTACGTTGTCCTTTCCGAACAATTTGCCGAAGAGCGGTGCAGCGTATCGCGCGTAGTTCTACTATACGCCAAGCCGCGCTTATCGAAGGCCAACGCGAACGGCGTTTGCTCTCCCTCAAGCGATCGGTAAGTGATCGTGAGATTACGCAGCATGGTCGCAAGGGACCTTTTCTCGTAGCGGCGTGTTGCCGTGAGCCATTGCCCACGGAGACCTGCTAGCGACGCCCCTTTGTTGTGTATTTGGGCCCATGGCGTGGTTTAGTCCCTTTGCTTCTCCCGCCGCCATTGAGAGCGGGGGTGGTACTACGTTTTTTGTGTGTTGTGGATTTTCTGAGAGCAGTATTGTGTACTTGCTGCGCTGCACGCGGCGCCTTCGTTGCCCGAACGCACGTGTGCAGCGGTGCGCTAGCCCACGCGTCGGCCAACGCTGCCCTGTCGCTCGCTAAGTCTGAACCCACGCTTGTGGCCGTGCTCTGGTGAGATACGTGCACACTACACAGTTTAGTGTGTATTACATCGCGGCAATAATTCCTTTAGCGCTTGATAATTTTTGGATACTTATTAAAAAAGACAATAGGTAAGGCAACACTTCGCCTGCTTGCGGCTGGTGGGGCCGCTGTATGCCATCGAGTGTATATCGCGAAGACAACGTGCATAAAACACTTCGGTCTTGCCCCTGTGTCAGGTTATTAAGGGCAGGTAGGATGCCGCCGCACGTGGTTACAGGCGCCTATAATAAAGCGGAAAATGCGGGTCTAGGCGTTGAATACATTGACGAGGGGTCTGCCAGAACAGGAGCTTGACGCTCAATCGAACGCGTAAGAACATTAAACCTGCCGCATTTGATCCTAACTTGTCTGCGCTCGGAGAAGTAAGGGTAGCGTGAATACAAGAATCATTGCTTACATGCGCTGGGTGATCTTGGAGATGTCAGCCGCATGAAGCTCCAAGACAATGCCACCGGTCAAGCTTAGAACTAGTTCCTGCAATAAGAAACTAGACACGTATCAAGCTACAGAAAGATCAACGCGCCACTGCGCATTCGCTGTGCAGTTATCGGTAACGATGCAAGAATAGACAAGCTTAAGGGCTTTCACAATCTTCATTGGCCGAAGATGACACTGCTAAGCAACATGGTCGTCAAGTTATTGTGCCGCGTCATGACAGAACCTTAAGGTCATTTGCCTTCGAGTCAAGGTAGTATAGAATACCTTACATTTATAACTTGCCTAGAAATGGTTACGAAACAAATGTTCTAGAAGTGTAATGCTTGCGGAGTTACTGTTAAACAAAAACATTTGTATAAGATGAGATTTTTTAGACGCGAGGTGCCTTCTAGATAAAAAAACAGTCTCTGTTTTTTTTAAAACAGTTAATAACAAAAATGTCTGATATTGTCACGTATATTTGAGACCATGCTGCCCACGCACATTCGTTGGCGTTGTAAAGAAAGGAATCTACTCATGCCTAAGTTTGTTCATGGACCAAGCGTCCAGATATCGCCATTGATGCACCATGCACTGCGCGACTGGAGGAACATTTAGCCTCTCGGTCAGCGTTTAGAAAGGCGCAACTCGGCAGTATGTTTGTCGATTCGAGCAAGGGGCGACCTCGTTTGAGCTCGAACCTGCTTTCATTAGGAGCGATAGGGATTGAAAACATCCGTATTCTTGGAGTGATTTGATGGGTTTACGGCTATGACGTCCCAGGATCCGACAGATCTGGTCCAGGAATGACGGAAAGAAGCGCAAGGAACAAGGCAGGTGGACGCCAATTTGCATCCGCCACCCGTCATTATGGCGTGCCGGCGGAATTTAGTAAGTGCAACTGTGCTATTAGATCGTAGCTCAATCATGTAAGAGTCGTGATGCCAAATAAGAGTCACGTGTGATTGGTGTGGCTAAATAGGTAATCAAATGACGATTGCATGTGCACCCTAGAAGGACGCAGGTGGCATTTCTGTTACAATCTGGCATCGCCAGGCCGACGCACTCACCAATCTTGACCAAAGGTGCAATTTGGGCGAGTTGGTACAGCATAATAAAATAGTGCACTCGCACGCAGACGAAACAAACAAACAAACAAACAAACAAACAAACAAACAAACAAACAAACAAACAAAACAGTCACAGTTTCACCGCAAGCGCGAAGCAATGAATGCGATAGCAACAAACTAGCGTTATGTAAAGTGAAGCTGGCAGCTAACTGTTTTGTATCCGATCTCGCGTAATTACAAACCGCTGGTGTAAGAGAATACGGCCGCTCCAGGGAGAGATGCTCTCCGCATAGTCACTTCGCGTTGAAAGCTCAGCACGCAGAAGGGTATACGAACCGCCCGCTGTGATGGCTGTCGAGACAGCGCGCGCGCGCCGGCGATCACGACCGCGCCCTCAGATTCAAAGTTCAAAGCGGCTGCTCGCGCAACACCCCCTCCCTCTCCCACTCCACCTCGCGTCTTTTCATGGTCGTTAAAGACAGCGTTTGCTGTCTGCTTCGACGGCTGGCGTCCCGAGCGGGGTGATGTTATCGCATGCACCCTCCGAGCGACGGAAATGGGCCGACTCGTTTGATTTCTGCTTCGGCCACGTTCGTCGCCCCCGCTCGCGCGCTTTTACCCGGCGTAGAATATTGCCACGTACGTTTCTGATCACTTTTGCTGCATTCGCCCACAAAGGCTGTCGGCAACGCTCAGCGCAAACCGCGCCTCATTCTTCGAGAAGCTTCACGATTGTTGTAGATGATTTTGTTAAGATTGCGCGCAAGACGCGAACGCTCGAGCTCATTCTAGAGATTGCGCAACCACCAGCGATATCGCTGGAAAGTTCGATAGCGCCTGTATATAAGCCGACGCGCTTGACCGCTTGTCAGTTGATCGACGGACGACGCCCTGTTCGCCGCTATCATTGTACAGCGTGTATTGCTGTAGTGCTAGTTCTGATTTTCCGGCCACAAGTTCGGCCAAATAAACAGTTTCATCCTGCAAGCGCCGACTGCTGTCTTCGTCGACGTCACGACCACGTGACATCTGGTGGAGGTGCTGCTTCTTCAATGATCCGGACGCCCCCGCGAAGCGCTGACCCAAGCCCAAGCCGCGAAGAGGACGGCAGCAAAGAAAACCCGGATCGTCGAACAAGCCGCAGGCAGAAGGGACTGCAGCCAGAGCACGGGCTCCTTCCCGAACAAACCAGGCAGCCCCAGGTCACAACACCCACCGCAGCGACAATGACCGACCCCGTGCAGCCTGCGCCGATCCTGCTCCGGCAGCCCAAGGAGCCGCCAACCTTCCGCGGGTCGTCATTCGAAGACCCGGACACCTGGCTCGAGACTTTCGAAAGGGTCTCAATATTCAACAACTGGGACTCCGAGGACAAGCTGCGTCACGTTTACTTTTACCTTGAAGACGCAGCAAGGACCTGGTTCGAGAATCGGGAGTCCACTCTTCAAACTTGGGACGCCTTTCGAAGCGCTTTCCTGCAGACGTTTGCAAGCGTCGTTCGAAAGGAAAGGGCCGCAACCTTGCTGGAGACACGGGTTCAGCTCCCGAACGAAAGCGTGACCATCTTCGCGGAAGAAATGACCCGGCTGTTCCGCCACGCTGACCCCAATATGCCTGAAGAGAAGAAGGTTCGTTTCCTCATGCGAGGAGTAAAGGAACAGCTCTTCGCTGGACTTAAGAGGAATCCACCGAATACCGTCCAGGAATTCGTCTCAGAAGCCACGACCATCGAGAAGACGCTCGATATGCGCACCCGTCAATATAATCGCCGATCAATCCAAGACAGCCCCGCTGTTCATGCGCTCGGCTCCGACGACCTGCGCGAAACAATCCGAGCGATCGTGCGAGAGGAACTGCGCAAGCTGTTGCCCTCACCCCAGCCTCAAGTCGACTCCATCGCAGACGTCGTTCGAGAAGAAATCCAGCAATCGTTGGGCACCCTTGAACCGCCACAGCCTCAGCCGCAAGCCTTGAGCTACGCCGCTGCCGCCCGACGCTACGCTCCCCCGCCGCGCCCGCGTCAAGACACCGCATCGACGCAGTTCCGTCGCCAGACACCGCCGCAATCATCGACGCCCTACCGCCCACCTGGCGGCCAGCACTACACCCCGAGGAAGACCGACGTTTGGCGCGCCCCTGACAACCGCCCGCTCTGCTACCACTGCGGGGAGGCCGGCCACACGTACCGCCGCTGCCAGTACCGACAGATGGGACTACGCGGATTCGCTATCAACGCGCCGCGCCCGCAGCCAGGCGAACGGCCGCGTGACATCGACGACTACCTCACCGGAACACAGTGGCAAGAACGACGACCTTCCCGCTCGCCGTCGCCCGGCCGCTACATGTCGCCGCACCGCCGGCAGTACACTGGCCCAAACCGGGGTCGGTCGCCTAGCCCGTATCCGGAAAACTAAGGGCAGCAACCGATGGAGGTGCGGTTGCTGAACGACGAAATGTTGAAGATTCTCCGCCGTCGACGACGACGCCGCGACGAAGTTCCGAGCACCCGCCGCACGCCGAACGACGTCCTGACGACGAAACTTTGCGACCCGTGGAAGCAGACCTGACGACGCAACGCGGAAGCAGCGGTGCAAACCGACGTAGCCGTGACCCGACGCCGCGACGTACACGCAACGCAAGACGGCGGACTAGCAACCTCGACGTACTATTCGACGGACACAACGTTACCGCTCTCGTCGACACTGGGGCCGACTATTCCGTCGTCAGTGGGTCATTCGCCGCGAAGTTGAAGAAAGTTAGGACTGCTTGGGAAGGTCCTGAAATCCGCACCGCTGGAGGTCATTTGATAACGCCGGCTGGAGTCTGCACAGCAAGAGTCAGCATCAGTGACCGAACCTATCCTGCGAGCTTTCTTATTCTGCAGCACTGTTCCAGGGACGTGATACTTGGGATGGACTTCCTAAGTGAACACGGTGCCGTAATAGACATGAGATCTGAGTCAATAACACTAACCTCAGAAAAAGCGCTGCCGCCACACACGACGCCAGGAAAGCCCGTATTGAATGTGATAGAAGAGCACGTCACCATTCCGCCTCTCTCCAGCGTCATTATTTCCGTCGGCACCGAAGAACACGCAGACCTTGAAGGTGTCATCGAGGGCGATCAGCACCTACTTCTCAACCGTCAGATTTGCGTCGCAAGAGGCGTAGCCGAGCTGCGTGATGGCAAAGCAAAGGTAGTGCTGACAAATTTCAGCCACGAATATAGGCACCTCAACATTGGTACGACGGTCGCCTACATCCAGGAATTCGTGGAATCCAGCAATGCTCTCGCCCTCTTCGATGCTACCGAACCTGCTTCGACGAATCGACGAAACCAATCAGATTTCGACGTCAACCCGAGCCTCCCGAAGCACGATCAAGACCAGCTAAAAACCCTGCTCCTGCAATTCAAGGACTGCTTCTCGTCGTCGTCAAGAATTCGACAGACCCCAGTCGCGAAACATCGCATCATAACAGAAGAAAGTGCCCGACCAATCCGTCAGAGCCCGTACCGAGTTTCGACGCGAGAACGCGAGGCCATCAAGAAACAGGTCGACGAAATGCTACGCGACAACATCATCCAGCCGTCCAAGAGTCCGTGGGCGTCACCTGTGGTGTTAGTGAGGAAGAAGGATGGAACCCTACGTTTTTGCGTCGACTATCATCGCCTGAACAAGGTCACGAAGAAGGACGTGTACCCTCTCCCACGAATAGACGACGCCCTAGATCGACTCCACAGCGCCAAGTACTTTTCGTCGATGGACCTCAAGACCGGCTACTGGCAAATCGAAGTCGACGAGAGAGACCGAGAAAAGACTGCCTTCATAACACCAGACGGCCTGTTCGAGTTCAAGGTCATGCCCTTTGGTCTTTGCTCGGCGCCCGCGACTTTCCAACGCATTATGGATACAGTACTGGCCGGCTTGAAGTGGCAGACGTGCCTTGTGTACTTGGACGACGTCGTTGTGTTTTCCTCAAATTTCGACGAACACCTTCGACGCCTTGAAGCTGTACTTCAAGCAATCAAGACCTCCGGACTCACCCTGAAGCCTGAAAAGTGCCGCTTCGAGTACGAGGAGCTCTTGTTTTTGGGTCACGTGATCAGTAAGAATGGTGTTCGCCCGGACCCGCGGAAAACAGCTGCCATCGCTGCCTTCCCGCCACCCACCGATAAGAAGGCCGTACGCCGTTTTCTCGGCTTGTGCGCCTACTACAGACGCTTCGTCAAGGAATTTTCACGAATAGCCCAGCCACTAACGCACCTGACGAAGACCGACGTGCCATTCAAGTGGGAAACGGCGCAAATCGAGGCATTTGAAGAACTTAAACGACGCCTTCAGATGTCTCCAATACTAGCGCATTTCGACGAAGACGCCGATACGGAAATCCACACCGACGCAAGCAGCCTAGGACTCGGCGCCGTCCTCGTGCAGAAGACTGACGGGTTGGAGAGGGTCATCAGTTATGCTAGCCGGTCGCTATCAAAGGCAGAAATCAACTATTCCACAACGGAAAAGGAGTGCCTGGCCATCATCTGAGCTACATCGAAGTTTCGCCCCTACCTCTACGGCCGGCCCTTCAAAGTTGTGAGCGACCACCACGCCTTGTGTTGGCTAGCTAACTTGAAGGACCCTTCCGGTCGCCTCGCACGGTGGAGCCTACGACTGCAAGAATTCGACATTCACGTCGTTTACAAGCCCGGAAGAAAACACTCTGACGCCGACTGCCTGTCTCGTGCCCCCGTGGACCCGCCGCCGCAAGACGACCAGGATGATGACTGCTTCTTGGGAACCATATGTGCCGACGACTTCGCTGAACAACAGCGATCCGACCCGGAACTCAGAGGCCTCATGGAATACCTCGAGGGCAAGAACGCCGTCGTTCCGAAAGCGTTCAAGCGAGCACTGGCGTCGTTTATCTTACGCAACGGCGTTCTCCAAAAGAAGAACTTCTCGCCACGTCGAGCCAAGTACCTTCTCGTGGTGCGTCAAGAATTGCGACCAGAAGTCCTCGAGGCCCTGCACGACGACCCGACAGCAGGACACCTCGGTGTTTCCCGAACGCTGGCAAGAGTACAGGAAAAGTACTACTGGCCGCGCCTTGCCGCCGACGTCACTCGCTACGTAAGGACATGCCGAGACTGTCAGCGACGCAAGACACCGCCAACAAGACCAGCGGGCTTTCTTCAGCCGATCGAGCCACCTCGGCGACCGTTCCAGCAGATCGGGATGGAGCTCCTGGGGCCGTTCCCAACGTCGACTAGCGGTAAAAGTGGATCGTCGTAGCTACCGACTACCTGACCCGCTGCGCCGAAACAAGGGCCCTACCTAGAGGCAGTGCTGCCGAGGTAGCGAAGTTCTTTGTTGAAGACATCGTTCTGCGTCATGGCGCCCCAGAGGTCCTCATCACCGACAGAGGTACGGCGTTTACAGCGGAGCTAACTCAGGCGATCTTGAGGTACAGCCAGACAAGCCACCGCCGGACCACTGCCTACCACCCTCAAACCAATGGCCTCACCGAGCGGCTAAATAAGACCATCGCCGACATGCTGGCCATGTACGTTGACGTCGAGCACAAGACGTGGGATGCCATCCTTCCGTACGTGACCTTCGCATACAACACGGCCGTCCAAGAAACGACGCAGATGACGCCGTACAAGTTGGTCTACGGAAGGAGCCCGGCACGACACTCGACGCCATGCTACCGAACGTCACCGACGAAGAAAACCTCGACGCCGCCGCTTACTTACAACGTGCCGAAGAAGCTCGACAGCTCGCCCGCCTGCGCATCAAGACCCAGCAGCACACCGACAGCCGTCGCTACAATCTTCGACGACGCTTCGTGGAGTACCAGCCCGGCGACCGTGTCTGGGTCTGGACGCCAATACGACGACGTGGACTGAGCGAGAAGCTTCTTCGACGATACTTCGGACCGTACAAGGTACTTCGACGTCTCGGCGCACTCGACTACGAGGTTGTCCCCGACGGCATCATGAACTCTCAGAGGCGCCGAGCTCGACCCGAGGTCGTGCATGTGGTGCGCCTTAAACTGTACTATGCTCGTTAACGCACCTAAGGACTCTAATGTTTGTCTGCTTAGTTTTCGTTAAGTATTGCATGTATTCATGTTCTGTTTTTAAGCATCGGGACGATGCTTTTTCAGAAGGGGGCATTGCCACGTACGTTTCTGATCACTTTTGCTGCATTCGCCCACAAAGGCTGTCGGCAACGCTCAGCGCAAACCGCGCCTCATTCTTCGAGAAGCTTCACGATTGTTGTAGATGATTTTGTTAAGATTGCGCTCAAGACGCGAATGCTCGAGCTCATTCTAGAGATTGCGCAACCACCAGCGATATCGCTGGAAAGTTCGATAGCGCCTGTATATAAGCCGACGCGCTTGACCGCTTGTCAGTTGATCGACGGACGACGCCCTGTTCGCCGCTATCATTGTACAGCGTGTATTGCTGTAGTGCTAGTTCTGATTTCCGGCCACAAGTTCGGCCAAATAAACAGTTTCATCCTGCAAGCGCCGACTGCTGTCTTCGTCGACGTCACGACCACGTGACAATATACGATGCGCGGGGGATCTTATCAATTTGGACTTCATATGGGAGGGACATGACGGCAACGGCGACGGCAAAAACCCGTCGAGACTGTCCATATAATTGCTATAGCAATAAAAGAAACCGACGGCATGAGCCCTGTGTAGTCGGTTTATTCAGGCGAAAGGCCTAAATGCTTCATCAAACGCAAAAACTGACCGGCGGCGTCCCGCATCGGCGGCGCCAACAAGAGGGACGTAAAAAATCATCATGCGATGACGTCCCTATATGATGTCATCATGTCGCGGATCAGCGAAAATTGTGACGTCCCCATGACTGTAATTATGGTGTCGTCGTGGCATTCACATAACGTGACGTAACACGTCGACGGCATCACGTGACATCGTCGCTTGGTCAAAGGTGGGCGATCACGGAGTCAGTGCAAAACCAGGTGAGAAAGTTTTCAATGCCTCCGATCTTGGAAGCAGTGAAAAACCACCTTAGGTACAGAAAGCTTTCGGAGGGGGTGGGGCCGGATATCAATAAAATGAACTGAGAAGAAACACAAGACGGCTTTTGCCCTCGAGTCGTCTTAGGAAAATGTATAAGGGACCCTGTTGTTTTTTTTTTGTCTTCGTGTGGGTGCACTGTTTTATGATAAGCAGAGATATTATGCCATAAGAAAGCGTTGCCATTGTTTTCGTCTGCAATTAAAACCGCAACCAGGCAACCAGCACATTTTGCCAATATCCGCTGTTCCGATTACCTGGCATGACTCTTGCTCTGCCACCTCGTGACGCGATATCAGGCGATGGACTTTATGTAGGAGAGTTAGGCTCAAAACGACTCGTTTTTTCGCAACATGTTTTAAGTGCCGACGTTCACCTCTGAGGTTTCGGTTGGCCTCACATTACCGTTTCCTGCAAAACATTCCTGACCGATTTCATATTCTCTCTTGCTCTAGCATCAGTAATCTTTTTGTCTGACTCCCATATACAGGGTAAAAACATGATATCCCGAGCTATCATGAGAACAGTGTGCGTGTTCTTCCGCGATATAGAAAATCAATTACAGTCACTAGCAGTGAATTATTGCTCTGCCGTTTGGCATTCTTATGGCAAGAGTGACTGCGTTAGGATTCTCAGTTGCAAATCGCGTCACTTATGAAAGTATGGAATGCTCGCTGGAATTTGCAAGGGGTCGCTTGCAAGAGAGTGTGTTTCAATCTGACAGATTGCCCACATTTACAATAGACGACAAACTGACGATTTTCTTTAAGTAGCGGACCACCTTGCAAACTGTTCATTGACTGAAATACTCACGTCAAGGAACGACCCGAGTACCGAGGCATCCCAGTTTGTGGTAAGCCTAACGTAGAGTCCCGTTAAGCTGAACGCATCATTCTGGATTGCGTCGACGAGGTTTTGATCGGGGCCATAAGCAGTGAGCAGGATTTTTCCCGTGTGCGCGCGCATAACTCCAGAATTGGTGCCATATGTCGCGGTCAGGAAGCTCTCCACGTCCGCTTGGCCCTCTGAAAGGACAGAAACAAGAAGCAGTCATATTTGTCTTGTAGACATACCTCGTGTGTCGCTGTTTATTCGTCGACCTTTACAGGTCAGTCCGATACAGGTGAATCCGAAGCCTATTTATAGCAGCGTCACCGCAAGGAGACGTTGAAGGAACGCGGCAAGCAAGCAAGCAAGCAAGCAAGCAAGCGAGCACGCACGCACGCACGCACGCACGCACACACACACACACACACACACACACACACACACACACACACACGCACGCACGCACGCACGCGCACGCACACACACACACACACACAAACACAGACACACACACACACACACACACACACACACACACACACACACACACACACACACACACACACACACACACACACACACACACCACCTGTCTATGGTAGCGGCAGATACAGGTTTGACAAGGAAGTCTGTCGAGAAGCGAGAACCAAGAGGGCATTTTACAAAAAAAAATGTAAGGCGCCAGAGATTACAAATGGCTCGGTAAGGGTACGAGGAATGTTTACGAAGGAGTTGTAACCTTTGTAAGGCAAAATGGATGGGTCGCTGAGACCAACATCCTTCGGCATTGTGCCTCAGCATGTAACATTCGACCGAGACAACGGACAGATCCGCTTTCCTGGGATGTGCCGGCAAGCTGACCCTTTCAGTTACTCGAACGTCGGAGGCAGCGATCTTGTAGCATGGAACAAGAACTAAAAGTCTACCTGCTCACCATCTCTCGGAAATCGCATACTCGATGGTATGCTGCTGTCGACATCCGAGAGGAGGAATACCAATAAAAGTCATAATACTCAAGCTCCTCAGTCGTCGAGAGCACGTATAGAATTGCCCGGACTGACAGTTTTAGAATAACGGCTAATACAAGTTACGAAATATATCAATTACTGGCCGCGAATAGCACACCTATAAAGCAAACAAAGGAACAAGTTTGGAGGGCCGACCTGCCCTTCGGCCAGCGTCCCGCGATCGTGCACCATAGATGAGGAGACAGAACAGAAAGACACAGTTGAGAGCAATAGACGGTGCACGATCGCGAGGCGCTGCCTCTGGACTTCCGAGACAGCGGAGGGGAGCGTACGCCCGCTGAGCCTGGGGTCCTGACGAGACGGCGTAACCACCTGTCGGAGACAAAGAACAGACTCGCCCACGGCCGGAGTGGCCAAAACGCATACGCACCCTCCGATGTTCTTAAAGGGACAGTAAAGGCAAATAAAATTTATGTCCGTGTGAGAGGTGACTTCCAATTGATTTCCTCCTTCATCTACAATATGTTGTTGCATTGTGACAGACTTCCTACCTAGTGCCTTTATGTGGCTCCGAAATATCCTAGGCACGGCCTCCTTTTTTTCGTGAATCTCTGTCACCCAGCGTTCGCTTTCACCTTTAATTTTTTCCTCGACCTATTTTCCCACACAAGGATTTTTGCTCTAAATATATTTCCCATATTTTCTTGACTTCGTCCTGCGGCCGCTTCTCCTTTTTTGCCTTTCTATGCTCCCGTGATGCTTCGCGTCGCTTCTCGATCGCTTCCCGGATTCCCTTGTTCCACCAACTTTCTGGCTTCCTCTTTCCTTTCCATCCAACAGTTTGCTTCTCTTTCCCTATCTCCTTCGTCATTAAATGTAACAGCTCACAATACTCCCAGTCCTTGCCTGGTATTTTGCCTACTTCTTCCTCGACCCTTGCGGCTATATTTATTATTTAAATGTCATTTAAATACGAGCTGCCAGACTTTGATTCCATGCTCTCATTTTCAGTTGTGCCCCATCTGTAATGCTATTCGTTTATGATCACTAACCAAGCTTTAACTCCTTCCTCGTCTATTCTCATTTCTCTCAGTTTGTGGTAAATTCCTTCAGTCATGAGGCAATAATCAATACTTGATTGCTTGTCTCCGACTTCCCACGTGATCTGGCCGTCACATTTAGGCCCCGTGTTAACTATCTCCAGACTATGTTGCTCGCAGAGATCTAGTAATAACTTCCCATTGGTGTCTGAATATCCGTCAAGATCATGTATGTGGGCATTCATATCCTCTAGAAGGATGATTTCGGCCCCATTACCAAATTCCTTAATATCCGCACTGATGCAATCTACTATCTCCTGATTCTTTTCTCTGCAGTTATTTCCCGTCCACAAGTAGGCAACCCCTAGCCACGTTTTCTTTCCACCTACTGTGCCCAAAACCCAGAGGTGCTCTGAACACGTCTGTTTCACTCTAACCCATTTGGCGCCGCGGTGAATTAGCATTCCTACACCCCCACCTTTCCTTTCTGATATGATCCTGTTACACCCTTCCCAAACAGAATTTTCAATATATGGTGGCTCTTCCAAGTCTCTAAGGTGTGTTTCTGTAACCGCATAAACACCTATCTGTTTTTTGTTTAACTGCTCCTCAATCTGTAACCATTTTGCCTTTTTTCTGCCACCCTGCATGTTTATGTAACTAATTGCAACACGCGCCTTATCCCTTTTTCTTTTACCTTTTTTTCTGGTTTTTCGCAATACTACCTGTCCAAGAGTCCTGGTTGTTTTCCCTGTTACTAGTTACCCCGGACTCCGAAGGGCCCGTGTGCCCCCCAAAAAAAGCTGCTGCGCGTCCTGCCAGTCGCCAGCCCACCTCAAGACCAAGCCTCTTATCGAAGTGAATTTTGTCTGTTTGGAAACCACCCCACCTGTGCACCTCCCTGTTTATTTTAACTACCTCGAAACCCTTCTCTCGGCTAATTCGCCATATCTCTTTGTCTGCGTCGACAACCGCTCTTTGCAAGTTGCCGTTGCGCACTGGTACTTCCGGTACTGTGCATGCTACAATTTGCACCTAGGGGGACACGGTGCGCATGTCCTCGACCCCTTTCACCAAAGTCGTCGCTAGTCCTGACGATTCTTTGTTCAAGACGTCATTGAGCCCTCCCGCAATTACCACGAGGTTACATCTGTTAGCTTTAGCTGCTAGTTTTTCAGTCGCTTGCCTCATCACTGACCCCAGCGTATGCCCTGGGAACGTCCCTATCGAAACTCTCTTATCGCCTTTCACCCTCTCCTTGATTGCCTCTGCGCATCGGACTAAATTTGAGTCACCGGCGATAAAGACCTGCTCAGGCATTCCTTCAGAAACCTGCATGTGGCTGCTGACTAGGTGACTAGCGTGAGTCACGGCCGCTGCTTTGTCCCCTCCCTCTCTCAAAACTACTTCCCGGAAGCTGGGCCCTGTGGCCACTGCATCTGCCTTTGTCATGCCTTATGTTCCCTTCGCCTCTCCCCCACGGGGGGTCGTCGCCCTAATACTTCCGCCGTCACCTGCGTCTTCCTTGTTCACTTTGACGACCTTCGATAGGCCCTCCTCGGCTGACCTGAGCCTTTCTCCCATGGCCGTCGTTTTCTCTCGCTCTGCCGCCAATGCATTCTCCAGCTCTGCGATTTTCGCCATGAGCCCACTCTGGACCGCCATCATGTTTTCCATTTTCTCCCCGAACTCGCGTTGTCTACACTTGGCGTCACCTTCTTCTGCTTTCTCATCCGTACAAACTTCCGTCTTCCAACCTACCCCGCACCCTGAACACTTTACGGTCTTTTTGACCATAGCTAGATCAGTTCACCGATGCCCACGCGTTGGAAAACTGTCACAACAAATAATCACGGCGTACTAAAATACACTGCCCTAAGTTAAGAAGGACCACCATAATAAATAAATACGCTACACTTCAAAGCACCTGTGCATGCACGTGGTCGATCTACGCGCAGACCTCAGCCACGTGGTGGCAGGAAAAAAAAAACCCACAGTACAAAGTACTACACACACAAAAAAAAAGTGTAACGTAATAGATCCAATCAATTGCTTTACGCTAGCGCCTTATGTTAATCATAAAGGTAAAGACAGCGAAGCTCGAATCATGCAAATACACTTATCTGTCGCTGTCATTCCGGAGCTCTCGAAAAACACGTCCTTCCTCTACTCCTCCTAAATGTAGGACACGACATGCGCCACCAGTGGGACATTTTGAAATGAGCCCGATGATGTCGAGAGTCCCGATTATAGTCACTAGCATTCAAACTGGTTGTAATAGAAAATAACATTCCGTGTATTACAAGACGTAATAAAATGCTGATTGTGCCTTTGTCTCAGATTCACGGACGAAAAGAAAACTTGGCGTTACCGTAGGGAACGGCGCGGATGGTTCAAAAGTTCCGTTTTCGCAGGAGTGCGCTCCGCTCACGCCGTCGCGTCTCAGTGGTAGTCTCCGCTAGCGTAGTCGCATTCTCCTGGCTGTTTTCGTGAACTGTCCCTCTCCGCGCCTCAAAGCCAAATGAGTCGTCAGGCGCCTTCGATCTGCACGACTCCTCGGAAGGGATGAACATTAGTCCTACGTGGATGACACAAGTGAAGGCTGCGCACACAGATTTCACGGCGGTATACATGGATTCGATCGTGTCGCATTTTGGCGGAAAGGCGCACGAGCGGCGTAAACAGAGGCTCACCGAACGGCGCCAGCGCAAATACACGCACGAACATGGGGCGCCCGTATTCTTGCAATGACGGCCGGATCGCATGCATCTTCCCTACACCACACAGCAGTGTCCGAGTATCAAGCGCTTCAGGGGCAAACATCACATTATAATACAAGCTGCAGCGGCCAGCAAAATAAGCATAACAAGAAGTCTTCTCGATTGCGTTTCCGGTGGAGGCGTAACGTTGCCAGATAACGGAAGCTGTTGGCTTAGCGCCCGTTAAAAGCGGCGTTGGGGAATGCTTACGTCGCGAGTCCCTGAAGGGCGGGTGATTTGAATTGCGCTAACAAGTATGCGGACGTTTCTTTCAAACTAAGCATTTCCTTGGCTCGAAACGAGCACTACGACGTTTCTGGAATGGTATTTCAAAAAGGCACGCCGAACTGTATTTTGCCGTTAGTGTCCCTTTATTCTCTCCCCCGATCCTCGCCTCGCGCACCCACTCGTCGGGCGCGCGCGAGCAAGACCCGAATCCCGCCAAAATTAGGCCAATGGGACAGCATGTGACGGCGATTGATGACAAACAGCGACGGCGATTTATGGCCAGCTGCCAGCCGTACGGTCGGGAGGTGCGCGAGAATTCTCCAAGGAGGCGTTGAGCAACTAGTGCGGACGCCTCGATTCTCACAACTTTCAGAGGTACTTCTGCATGTGTTATCCTGGGAGTGTTAGCGTAACTCGTATCCATTGCGGCCAATGTGGAAGAACCTTTCTGGCAGACTCCGTCACGTTGGTTATTTTTTTGCGAGCGGGTAGGTGACCAAGAAAGCCTCACATATTACACAAACGAATCAAATCTGCCGGGGTCAAGACTCTTGGTATGGACGGAACGAAGAGATAGAGGTGAACAGAGAAAGCCATTTTTCTTTTCGTTTGAACCAACCATATGAGATCCACAGGTCCACATGAGATCCACATGATCCATATGGATTCCATATGATCACATGAGATCCATATGAAGCTCAGCAAAACATAATGGGCTTTAATCGGAAAAATGTATTTAAGCATACTACTTATGATATATAAGCCAATGAAAGGGCCGCCGGTAAAGGCCGATGATACAACGTTCGCGGGTTTGTTATGCTCCAAAAATGTGCTACGATGACGCCGTTCTTTGTCCCACTTTTTTGTGTATTCAAATGCGCGTCATTCAGGGAGGGTTTACTGGTAAACTGCCTGTTCGCAAAGGTCCTGTGTGACGTTACTCCATTTGGAAAGAAAGATTACTTCGCCGCCGCATCTACAAGTGGGCAGTGCTGACTGTCGTCTTTCATTTACTCAATACATGCGATGTCAGGCTATTCGCATCATAAGCCGGTGACGTTTTTTTTTTCTTTTGTGCACCACTCCACACAGCTACGACCAACTGGGCTAACGAAGCCACAGGTTTGTTCAAGCATAATTTAGTTGTCAGCTTTTTCCATTATCAACTTAAAATGTTATGTATAATTTAGTTACCACTTACCTACCTTCTTTTCCAAAACAACGCAAGGTTTCTATCGCAAGGCAACAACCTTTAACTTTTAGGTTACGCAAATTGCTGACACATATATGCCAAGACATCGTCCTTTACCTTGCTCTCATAGGAATGTCAACGACGTTTGGTCTGTAGCTAACATCGTACTCCAGTTATTATGCTCATTTGAGCGGCGTGTGTATCTTTAATTATATACGTAACATGTACTTTTACGCGTTCTCACAGGTTCCTTATTATTATCTAATTAGCTTTGCACCGCTCTTTCATTTTATTGCAACGATTGGTAAAGGGCACAGTTTTAGTCTGCGAAAATGACGTGTATTTATGATTTAAAAATTTCATGAAGGAATAAAGTGTATCGTAAACAATAAGCACCTACTTTTGCCAGCGAGGGTCATTTCTCCTTGGCTGTCGAACGCCAACGCTTCTTTCATGTAATGTTCATTACACATCTGCGCGTTGATCAGGCTGGTCACGATAGCCGGATTAGGAGGTACAAGGAAGTTAACGAGGCATATTAGTGGATTGGTGATAGAACCTATAACAAAAAGCAGCGCGGTCGTCATTACCAACAGCGCAATGATCATAAAAACCAGAAAAAAAACTGAAAAAGGGACAGACATAATAGATGAAACAAAGTTTCTGCCCTAAAACATGCATCAATACTCGTTCTTGAAAAAAAAAGAAAAAAAGGAGGGCAGTTATGTGCGACCTTCAGTGACAAGCGAATCGCTAGCGAAGCTGTTCCTTTCAAGAATCTGCATAATGAATTGTATTTTATTTTACTTGTCCAAATTACTAACGCTATGTAACGTTTGCATAATCTTAATGGCATATATCTGAAACGTTGTAACGTGTTACACTTTGGAGGACTGCTGAAATAATCTTGTGCAAAATCTGTAATTCATTGAGGCGTACTTTATTTCGCGCGAATACTTTTCATTATCCAGCAAAGATAGGAAAAATAGCCGTTACCTAGGAATAGCAGGCCTCTTTTTTTTTCATTCGCCTTTGTTAACACAGTCACGTTCTAAGCAATGACTTCAGGCCTCTTTACAGCTTATCTCGCGTTTGACCGATGCAATGTCATTCGTCATTCCCAACTAATGAGGCGTTATCGGATGACAGTCTTTCGTTACACTTGACCACTGAGCTGCGAGAAACCACAGCAGGACACCTCAAAGCGTTTAAATCAAACCAGAATAAAAAACACTCACTATTACTCGATACTATTTATCGCGACGTATATTTAAAGACAGAACTTGATTTTGTGATTTTGCTCAATGAAGATGTTGGATTCACACTTATATATGGTGGATGGATCCAAACCGAGAAGCACGGAACGCGTTTCTCGGTCATCGGAATGGTCCCTTAAGCGAAGACAAGTAAAAAGCGCTATACAAACACGCTCACTTGCTTCTTGCATCTTTATGCATAAGGCTTAAGTAGCTTGGGCTGCTACATTTAGTGTAGTAGCCCAAGGCACGAGATGTTTCAGAATTTCGCGCCGTATCTATAGGTTCGTTAGTTTCTTCCTATTTGACCATTGTGCTCGCAGTCTCGCAGTGAGGTGCAATAAAAAAATCTACGAGGAATAGAGTATAAAAGATGAAGCAAATCGGTATTCGAGTGCTATTAACGAAAACCATATGGTTATCGGCCGCTATCGCTTCAATAATGTAGGCTGTTCTGCTTTCCTGTAGGCTGTTCCTGCGCATGAGCAATTCATGCACCGCTGCGATAGTTAATTTAGGACCCCGTAAGACATTTTGCCTCAAAAGGGAGCCTTACTTGAGCTCGTAAATAAAAACTTCTGCCGATACTTCATGCCCCGAGGCTCCTCATTTTCTCGATGTCGCAATGCTTTACTCGGAATAAATTTGGTGTTGTGTGGCGCACGATGGTGCGACACTCACGGCATGTCCAAAAGATCATGTAGCAATGAAAGTACACTGATCAACGTGGAGCACGCGACTACTCACAAGAGGCACTCTTTCATTGCCCATAGAAAATTTATACTGTAATGCATGTCGTTTTACTTACTGGGGTCCCAATTCTTCGGTGACTGGGTCGCTGAAAACCGGGGAAAAAGAACACAAGACGTATATGACAGTGAGATCTTACTTTATCTCATGCAGTGTCACTTTACCTCATGGGAATAGTGTCTTCATTGGAATCAATTTGCGAAATTTCTAGACTTCGGACGCCCTTCATTTCCAATAGAACATGCATGCTCGTGAAGAGCTTATAATGCGAGAATTTTTACTCTAGCAGCTAAATAGAAAGCACTTTGCTACAGTTCACATTACCGCGTGCAAGTGAAGTCAGTTGCCTACACATGGAAGTATAACTTCTTCAACTGATTTGTATTGTCTTTTCCGTATATCGCATGCGGTTGCAAGTTCAGTTTATTGCGAGTACTGTGCTCTCCCGGTACGACGAAAGCATAAGGAAGTGTAAGCATGACTCTCTTGAAGCCCGTTACGGTTAACGGCCGCGAAATGATTGACCAAGGCATGTCCAAAGTGGCGCAAGCAATTCTTTAACGATTACGACCCGTCACATAGACCTGGGGCCGAATTCACAAAACATTTCTTTCGTAACTGCGATTTCCCACTGATCGGCATGCTTCGCTAATGATATGTCCTGCATCATTATTGGCTGACGATTTTGTGAGTACGGGCTCTCCTGTAGTGCAGCGGCACAGTGATTACAATACACTGGTTCTATTCCCCGATCAATGCTCTTAAGTTCGAGAAGCACAATTATTGGCTCATTTGAATTAAGATATTTATGTACATCGTACTCTACAAGTAGTAGATATAACTCGGATCAAGCACACTTACTTGCTTTTGTGAGACCTGTGGACAAAAATTAAAAGGCGTCCCGGGATCAGCAACGGACAAAGCGAAAAACAGAATCAAATGCATGAGCACCGTAGACGGCGTTTCTCGTACGTGCGACGAATAGCAAGAGCGTGATCAACGCGAGAGACGTAATCAGTACAATTGGTCATTGTCGTGTGCATTCCGTTACATGACGTATTTGTCAAGTTGACTGCAAGCAAACTAGCATATCATGGCACCCTCTTTGGAATTCGCTAGTTTTCATTGGATGCATAGGTTGAAAGCGCGAATGAGGCTGTTATATGCAACGTAGAAGTACTGAAGTACAAGAATACCGTTATCAGGCGGTTTCTAAAAAAATAAGCCATGCTCACGGGTAGTACCGATCCATAATCATTACCTATTACTACATTAGTAGTGTACGAATAGAAGGGCCACTGTGAGGCAGTTATCTTTCTTTAACTCGGTCATCCAAAACCGCGTTTGTCAAAACAACATTCGGAATAAATACGTATATTCCTTTGATGTGATAGTTGGTAAGGGTCAACACAATACTATGAAAGAAGCCGCGCATTTTGAAAGAAGACTCTTTCACTCGCACTAGAAATGACACACAGGCTCTTGCACGCGCCTGTCTATGTGATCCATTATTTCTGCTTCTTCAAAAACGTATCAAGCAAGAATGGTAGGAAACGTTTAGCGAACTCGACGCGCGTCTTTCATCCGTCTTCTGCGTTCACTTGTTACGATTATTTTGCCGCGAACATGCATTCATAATCTACATCGATCAGTTCGTCGCTGATATCGAAGCATCTCGTGAGGATTGACACGACAGAGAGACAGAGCGTACTTCTGCGTTGTTAGCACAATGCAGAAACACTACAGAGATTCTGCACTCGTTCTGGAACACGAGTTCCCGGGTGCACTGGGGTATTGCTTTGTGCTCATGCTGGTGAAATTGTCACAGTGCACACATGGCGCCGACCTGCTGCGGTGGTGCTTTCGAATTGAGTAGTCAGAATCAGAATCAGAAATGCTTTTATTTTCCAACGAAATTGTTGGGGTCCTTCAGGCGAAAGGCTGCACAATACAGCTTGAATGTGCCTGAAGGCCCTCACATGGCAGCAGTAGCACTAAAACCAGCATATATATTCACGAGGGGCACCGTGTCTCAAAATGAGATGGTGAAGAAGAAAGCAGGCAACGTCTTTCGCGGTGGTAGCTGGCAGCGCAGATGTTTCCGCGTAGCGCGTGAGATGATCTACGGCGACAATGATCCACCGGTTGCCTTGAGGAGTGTTTGGAAGAGGACCGTAAATATCAATTCCGACGCGGTCGAACGGTCTTGCCGGGCATGGCAAGGGTTGCAGAGGGCCAGCTGTACTGTGAGGAGGCGTCTTGCGGCGTTGACACCCGGCACATGACCGAACATACTGGCGAACGTGCCGATACATGCCGCGCCAGTAATACCTTAGACGAAGGCGGGAGTAAGTCTTGAAGACTCCAGCGTGGCCACACTGGGGGTCATCATGGAAGGCGGCGCATATATCGGTACGCAAATGACGGGGAATGACAAGCAGCCACCTACGGCCATCCGTCAGGTAATTTCGGCGATAGAGCAAGCCTTCACGCACAGCAAAGTGTTTTGCTTGACGACGGAGGGAGCGTGAGGTGGATGCTGGCGAAGGGCGAGAGAGGACGTCGAGCAGGGAAGCGATCCAGGAATCCTTGCGCTGCTCGGCGGGCATGTCAGTGACGCTCAAAGATGATGAATCGCAGGTGTCAATGGGTAAGCAGACAGGGTCAGGAGGTAGCGGAGAACGGGATAGGGCATCGGCGTCTGAATGTCTGCGTCCCGAGCGATAAACAACACGAATGTCGTATTCTTGAAGGCGTAAAGCCCAACGAGCAAGGCGGCCAGTAGGGTCTTTCATGGACGATAGCCAGCATAAGGCATGGTGGTCGGTGACAATATTAAACTGGCGTCCGTAAAGATAAGTACGAAATTTCCCTATAGCCCAAATAATGGCCAAGCATTCTTTTTCTGTTACAATATATACATGTTTAGCATATATTCAAATATGATGCACCATTTTAATCCAACTAGAAAAATGCAACATATTGAATAACACTTGTATTTTCCTACGAACACATGGTATTTAAACATAACATAGAAATCTAATACATTTAGTGAGAAGAAATGTGAAAATGCATTGTCATACATTATAAACAGTGGAATTTACATCACTAAGAAAAGCACTGCTGTAAACATGACTATGATGCACAATATGATGATACTTTGTACATTGAAACACTGAGCGCTAAATAGACATTACAACAGAAAATGCGAAAATGTAGTAACGACTTTGTTAAGTGTTCATTCCGATTTACAAAAGTACTCTCTAATTTGTTTGCGAGTCAAAGTATTTAGAATTAATGTTTCCCCTTCCAATTTATTTAACAACGATGGTAGGCTATGTCGTAGTGACTGCACGAGATAATTTGTGCGTCTGTATGGTACGGACCACCTGTCAGTCTAACTCATTTCAGTTTCTTGCGGCAGCAGTATAGGCGCGAACGTTTGGAATCGACTTACAGCATCTAGCTTTGGGATATCGTACTGTAGCATACGTGAGAACTTTGAGTTAACCCGGCATTATACATAGGCGAAGCTGAGGCTCACGTCAGCGTGCACCCCTCGACGCGTCTTCCGTCCACTTTGAAACTATCAAGTGGCCGTTGCGCATTCTTTCGCATTTTTATCTCCAACGTATCCACGAGCCTTCTCGAAATAAGTATCAGGATACTTCCACAATTTACAATCGGTGAGAACCACAGTGAAAACTACCAAATCTACAGTCAGTGAGTTTATTTTACGGAGCTTTCGAAAAATTCAAACACCACATAAAAAATCTCTTCGTGAATGAGTTAATATAATATGCAGATATCAACTTGTATGCGCGACCACTGATGTCTATTATTGGCCTATGTGTGTCGTTATTCATCCGTGCCATCCACGTAGAGAAATAATGCAAATGCACGGATCTTTTAGGTTGATAAGCCCGGCTTCTTATTTTTGATCTTTCCGTTTTGCATATGCGTTGTGGAAAGCGTTGCCGGAAGTTACATCGTACTGCCACATGTAGATGTTGCCAATGCAGGCTCTCGCGCTGTTTATATATTGTTTGCTGTTTTTTACATACATTTGCATTGACGTGTAGTTACATTGTTCGCTGACTATCTTATTAGTGCTGTTATGCCACATAAACGCCTGTTTTCCCTTGTCGCGAAACCGTGTCACGTCGAATTGCATTATGCTTCGTTTCGATGCTCTCTGTTTCCGCAGAAATAGAATAAATCCATTCAATTCAACGCCTTTCCGGTATTTCGGAAGGCGACCGCGCCTATTACACGCGTCTGGCGTCCGTCCTACTTTCTATGAACTTTGTTCTCGTGTAGAAATTATATTTGAGGAAGTGATCTTAATTCTGATACGCGCATGAGCGCTGCAGTACGTAAACTTATAGGCTGCAATTTTAAGTTAGAACCCCGTAATTTGAGAAATGATACTAATGCATTTTTATGCTTACCCTCAAAGAATGTCACGGTGGTGTCAGTTTGTTCCGGGGGATCCGGTGGAGTCGCTGGTTGCACTGAGTGTTAAAAAATACAACGAATTATGGGAAACGTCAGGACGTCAGTTTTACCGCGATGAATACTGCATATTGCAATAGACTAATCTTTGCTCAGCTGTGGGCTATCGCGAGAACCCAGGACGTATAACACATAATCTGATACACGAGTGAACGAGCTTGAAGGAGCCGTAAGGAATGTCGGATATGCAATATACATGTTCCTTATTGCGAAAAAAGAATTGAAACCATTAATTTGTTTAAGCCTGACGCCTGCTAGCACAAGAAATCAGGTAAATCAGCGCTTGTCATCTTGTCTTTCTGCATCGATGTCGGTTCGTGCTATGGTCTAGAATGCATCCCAGCATTGTTACGTTTATAGCTGCACCGTTCGCCGATAATAAAAATGCCTAATAATTATTTTTGTTCCACTGGTTCCTTCAGCACTCCGACTGAACTTAAAGCCACGAAAAACGCCCCCCCCCCCCCCTTCATCTAGGGACAAAGCCAGGGTTAAAGGAGCTGTACATTCCGCTGCTGTGTTAGCATAACAATCAGACCAGTCACGCGATCGAAATTATTTGGTATATTTGATGCGCATTGTACCCGGAAGAGAGATTCTGAGCGCTCTGAATGCAATAAGCCCAAAGATTGCGTTTGGTGATCTTGTGTTAGACAAACTGAATGCAAACCAGCCTGTGAGAGTGCGCTGGGCTACTAGAAAGCTGGTACAGTGTATTAAATTCCGGCATTTATTCTTTGCTCACGAGGCTGAACACATGAAAACAGCTCTGCCCTTTCATCCGAATGAGTGCGTTTGCGATCTGTGTTAGTTCAAGGCGCCACCCGCATGTAATATTAAAGTAGTGTACATACGCTTGTAGGTGAAGAAGACTGTGCCGGTGATCAGTGCAGAGCCAACGAAGAGGAGATAGCATGCGGCGCACGTAAACACCACGGTGTTGGGTATGATGGGCTTCTGCGTGAGCTCGTACAAGGCCTGTTCTCTGCAAGTGCGTGGAAAATGAATTGCAGCTGATGAGATGGAGCAGTCAGGGTTGTAACCCGTATAAAACACCTACAGCAGCACGGCTGCCTAATGAGCACGTATCCTGTTTAGTGCTTCAAACGTCTTATCCCTAATTCACAGCAATTACGTGATACCTCATTCTCAGACCGCTTGCGCGTGACTCTTAGCGGCTTAGATATAATCACGCACTGCACGATTACATGGAAGGCATGTTTCTTAACTACTGCATATTTCAACAAAAAATTTCTAAAGCTTATGCGAGTCAGCTATCGCAAGTTTCTGTACCCGTGTACTTCAGGTGTCCCTCTTGTGTGCGTTTGCCAGAACCGCTGCAAAACTGCTCAGGAGAACGGGGATATGCATAGCTGCCATTTCGCATTACGGAGCACCAAGAAAGCCCTGTGAATTGCGCGGATGTAAAAAAAAGTTGTCAAGTATCAGCGGGGGTGTCGTTAATGCGAACGCTGCTGGAAGCGTGGCCCTTTTGACGAATATGTGAATGTTAAGGAGACAACGTAAATATTACTGGAGAACCGGATACTCGGTCTTCGTAGCAATGTACTGTCGCAGAAAAAAAAAGGGTGAAAACATGAGCACGAAAAAGAAGGAAACACGCAATACAAGCTATAAAAAATGCAAAAAAGAACGTCGCACTGTGGCGCGAAAGATTGTAGCCACAAAACCAATCTGCGCATAGCCAGGAACGACAGCACCACCCGTCAATATGGCGCACGTGCGAGGCTATAGGATAGAAAACTGCAAAAAGGGGCCATGAACCACTTTTCTTGGTAATCATCGAATGACCTCAGTACCGGGGTATATTGCCTCGCTAATCGATTGCCGCAAGAATTTCTCGAATCCATTAGGAACGAGCGACAGGCGTTTGTTCTGCGCTTTAAGCGCTTTTGCTCTTCTCTCATCCCGACGAGTGCGATGGAAGCTTCACAGGGAAGAACAGCATGGGGAAAGGAACTTAATCAGCACGCGTCCTGACCATGAGCGTGCCTGTGAAACTACGTGCCAAGAAGCGCCACACGAGTTGCCAATAGGCACCCCGTGGGGCGCTTCTTGGCACGCGGTTACATAGGCAGGGCGCTTCACACCACGGGGCCCCAAGCAGTGGCGTAGGCAGAAATTTTTTCCCGACATTAGGTCTGGGCAAATAAATGGGCTCGAGTGTCACTGTATGCCATGGGGAAAAGGGGAAAAAATTCGGGGAGGGGGCACAGAACCTGTGCCCCCCCCCCCCCCCCCCCCCCCCCGTGGCTACGCCACTGGTCCGAAGGGCACCCCGTGGCAACAAGCGCCCCTAATACAAACGCCGCTCTTGTTTTATGTCGGCTATTGTTCAAAGCATTGGATCTGCTGCTCGACGCCAAATGGCACGCGCCGGCAGCTCCGAAGAGAGTGAGCACAAGCCTCTGTATGATATGAGGGCGCCTGTGATAATGGCAATTGACGCTTCGCTTGTAGACTCATTTTGCCACGCACGACTGCAAGATTTGGCTGAGATGTTCATAGCAGTATCTTCTATCCCCAGGATTCTTTCTCACGAAGACTGAGAGGTGGTTCACCCTTTAAGCATGACATTTTTTATGCAGTGTAATCCAAAGCTGGTTCAAGCATGCACTCTCAAATATTTATATGCGAAAGCTCGACCACACGACGCTTTTCATCGCCCTTATGTCCATAGAAAAATAAGCATTCATTGAATTTCGGTGTGCATTCGATGTGGTTTCTGTACCGTCTGAAAAAAAAAAACCGATGAACGGCGCGCACGAGCTGTGCTTGCGCTTCGGTTCGGCACGAGCGTGCCTCAGGCGGCGAATGCTAGCGACTTCTTCGCCCTACACCCGAGTTACAGTCTGCCGACAAGTACCCCATCGCCTGTGTTTAATAAATGGTCGCCAGCCATATAAAGGCTGCACAGACTCAACAGTTTCGGTATTCCACAGAGCTTATACACAATGCCTTCCGTCGTATAAAATACAAGGCATTCATACGACATATTCACACCCACGAGCGGTGGTGCGTAGACTATTGGTTAAGACACTTGCCGTCGAGGCGAGGGGGCGTGGGTTCAAACCTTAGCACGGGTAAGAACAGTTTTTACACTCTAATACATAAGTTTTTTAAACACGATAGTCTTTCTTGGGATACTTAAACGGAGAAATTTTGGTCTGTCTGTCTTTCTGTTTGTCGGCACGTCACTCGATTCAGCCACTCGGCCAAAGTTGAACCACTTGGCCAAGGGCCAGCCATCTTGAACTTGTACGGCTGTTCATACTTGTGAACGTTGTCGATCAAAAAGTAAATATCACGCATATCTAAGGCGCAACATCACTAGGTAAGTATTAGTTGGTGTGTTCCTTTAATAGAAAATGCATACATACGTAATTCTAAAGACCCTATAGTTTCTTAAGCTGCGCTGAAAATGCGACTGCGCTGAAACTTGCCTTCCTCCGTGCCATCTACACGAGCTCATTGTTGTGTTTCGGTTTTGGTTCTGTATTTCACTGTACGAATGCCATGGGGCGCCGCTTTGGCATTCCTGTTTTACCCAAGTCGACGTGTAAATAAAAGAGTGTGTGGAGAGTACTAGTTGAGTGCCGGACGTTTCTTCTGCTTCAGCGCTTCGCGCCAAACCGCGTGTTCGGGCTGGCTGGTGTCCCCGCCGGTCGCGTTGGTCACCGCCGGTCTTTGCCTGCTGCTGCGCCGGGACTACCAGCCTGCAACACAGCAATTATGTTTCCCGACGTATTGCCAGATGGCGTCCATATCTCACGCAGCGTCTCTTCTATCGTCTTTAGACGACATTTACAGCGAAGCACGCAAATACGCGGCCAATTTTTGGTCTGTCTTTCTGTCTGTCTGTCTTTCTGTTTGTCGGCACGTCCCTCGATTCAGCCACCCGGCCAGAGTTGAACCACTTGCCCAAGGGCCAGCCACCTTGAACGGATGACTAGGTTTATACTTGTGTACAATCAAAAAGCAAACATTACGCATATATGAGGCGCAACATCACTAGGTAAGTATTAGGTGCTGTGTTCCTTTAATAGAAAATACATAGATACGTAATTCTAGAGACCCTAGTTTCTTAAGCTGCGCTGAAAATGCGACAGCGCTGAAACTTGTCGTCCTCCGTGCCCTCTGCACGAGCTCATTGTTGTGTTTCGGTTTCGGTTCCGTATTGCACTGTATGAATGCCATGGGGTGCCGCTCTGGCATTCCTGTTTTACTCAGGCGACGTGTAAATAAAAGAGTGTGTGGAGAGCACTCGTTGAGTGCGGACATTCCTTCTGCTTCGGCGCTTCCCGTCAAACCGCGTGTTCGGGCTGGCTGGCGTCCCCGCCGGTCGCGTTGGTCACCGCCGGTCTTCGCCTGCTGCTGCGCCGGTACTACCAGCCCGCAACACAGCACTCATGTTTCCCGACGTATTGCCAGATGGCGTCCATATCTCACGCAGCGCCTGTTCTATCGTCTTTAGACGACATTTGCAGCGACGCACGCAGATACGCGGCCAATTTTGTTTTCGTCTATGCGGATGCCCTAGGCATAAACAGCTTCGCTGTAAAAAAACAAAAAAAAAAAACAAAAAAAAGAGTAGCTACAAGCTACGTCATTGGTACGCCAAGAGGAAGAACATGGCCAGCCGGTGTTTACCAGGCTATTACCATTCGCAAAGAAAGCACAGGAGGATGTGTGCTGCTGGAACGCGAATCTCTGCACATTTAAAATACGTATCGTACTTATTTATCAACTTCCATATGCAACGGAGCGAGGTCACCGCACAGACAGGAGTGTCATAACGAGATACGTCTCTCTCATTCTCACACGCACACTTGACTTCGGAGCAGCTCTTGTGTGCAACAGAAAACACAAATAAAAACGTTCGTCAGCGGCATTTCAACCGTGGCCCTCCAAAAGCCCCATCCCGTACGCCACATGCGCTCGTTTCAGTAGGCCGTTTCCGTAGTCCTGATTCATCTATCTCGACCTTGTAGTTCTCGCGCTGTTTTTTTACTATGAAGACCGAACAAAAACTCGTTAAGAACGTCCCGCGGGCAAGCAAGCACACTTAGATCTACAGATGAGAGCAACAAACGCTGCACGCACAAGCTGAGTTCCAGAATTATGTTTTAACGAGCAGAATAAATTTCATAAAATAAAACTTCCTCGTTGACAAGGTTTTCTGGTTCGTAGTGGTTGGGTGCGGGGTGTTCACATTCTTCACGCATGGACTGACAACCCCTACAATAATGCCCACTTGGGCGATGTAGGTTTCACTAATAAATAAAAATAAATAAATATGGCTTCTGCTATAATTCTTTTCTGCCGATGAATGTGGCCACGGCTGGCACCTCTGAACGGGAGGGTACATACCATGTGGTAGCCAATGGGTCATTTTACGAAGAAACGGATCGCGATTTGAATCACGATTTGCTCTATGGTAAATGCGAAGGTGATACATAATTATTAAATACTGGATAGCGCAGATTCGCCAATAAACAGAGAAAGACACAGATGCACAGGACAAGTGCTACTCGCAACTGAGCTTAGTTGCGAGTAGCTCTTGTCCTGTGCATCTCTGTTCTTTGTTTCTTTATCATTTGTCGAATGCGCGCTATCCAGTATTTAAATCTATGAACCAACTAGCCCAGCAAAGAAATCGGTTAAACTTACACAAGCATCTGGGCTTCGAAGTCCTCCAAGGTGCCTTCACCCGCGTCTCCTGGCACTGCATCGGGCACAGCTCCTTGAGCGGGGGCGAAAGCGACGCCAGGTGCGGCAGCAGCCGCCGCCGCTTGTGGTGCGGCTGGACGCGCTCCAGGTGCAGCAGGCAACGCCATAGGCGGCCGGGGACCCCTAAACGGGGAGACGGGAGATCCATGTGCACTGGTACCGCGCCCTCTGGCGGCCATGGACTGGCGCCTGGCCATCGCCACGGCACGCGCGGTGGAGATGGCTGATCGAAGGGGCCCTCCCGGTGAACCGGGTACCGGACCTGGCTACTGGTTCGGGATGGGGCCATGCGGTGGTGGCTGACGCATCTGGGGATTTGTTGCCGCGCTGCAGCAGCAAAATATTCAAGGTGGCGAGAACTTGAAGAGTGGCAACCTTGACGAGTTCGATTAATTGCTGATGAAGAAGGAGCCTCTTGCTTGCGTGTGCGTCCTCGCCTGTACTCTTCTTCCTCTTCTTCTGCGACGACTGCCACGCGATACTTGTTTGTTTGTCGCCTAAAGAAGACTGGCTCATACCCACGAGGGGGATTAGCCACACTGACAATTATAAAGGAAAATGTAAACCCTATGAAACATCGGAAGGAAGGAAGGGCGAAACGCTATGTCAAAAAAAAAAAAGAGAAAGAGTTAATAAATTCAAAAAGCCTGCTCCTATTAGATGTAGATCCTAAAATTTTTCCTAGCACCCACCCTGAGAGATTGGCCTAGAATCGGGTAACTAAGAAAAATATGTTTAAAATATAGAAAAGAGAGTACTTTACTTTTTTTCTTTGTTTATTAAGATTATTTTTGATCAGGATTATTATTTAAATACGAAAAAATAGGGGTCGGATTGATTTTTCGCGAAACAGAATTATTTTGGAGAACAAAAGAAAATATAAGGGATCCTCTTTTGGTTTAATATGAAGTTTTGGCTTTGTGATTTCAGCGTATATCTCATTGACCGTACTGTAAAACCTGTACCAGCCTCGCATACGTTGGCGTCGCTGTGCCCAATTATGCGGAACGGTGTTTCTAGAGATCGCTTTCCTAATGCGGAAAATATTCGGCAATAGATCAGATAGTGTTCTATTGTTTCATCTTCCATACAATAAAAAAGGGAGGGTGCCGGACCAGCTTTGTTTAAATCAGGGGTCTCAAGCTGACCTCAGCTAGCTGGCCACAGCCACGAAATTTAGTCCCGCAAGGGCCGGGGCAGTGAAGGTGATAGAAGCGGGGGAGGGGCGAGGAGTTGTCATTTGAACGAGCGCTTTTCCGAGATCTCTTATATGGGTCATTTGTCGAGGGAATTTGACTTCAGCTTTCGAAAAGCACATAGATGCTGATTTACACATGAGTAAAATCTGGACGCCAATTCTGAAATCTATAGATTTATTCCATGGTGATGTTTCAACTCAAACAGACTGCATGGGGTGCCTCACGAAAAAAAAAAGTATATGCCCTATAGCTGACCCGTCTCTGTAGCTTACCCGAACAAAGCGCTATTAATTGCAATAGACGAGGAAATAGTGCGAGCACTATTTAGCAAAGTTAAAAAATTTTATTCCGTGTGAATCCGCGGGTCGCGTGTTTGAGACCCCTGGTTTCAATAAGAATAATATCTGGGGTTACACGCCGAAAGTACGGTATGATTATGAGGCAAGCCGTAGTGGAGGGCTCCGGAAATTTTGACCATCAACAAAAATTCAATGATGGTATACGACAGCACAATTTAGTAATGACAACTTCAAGACCTCTGGTGCGACACGATGTACTTGTCCAGGGCGTCAATAGGTGATTAAAATCTTGGCAATTTCTTAGAGACGGTATTATTCACCGTAGACCCGACTCGTACTTTACTGGACATCGGTAAATAAATGTGCACACGATAAGCCGTGTGACTAGCGACAGCTGCGGTTCACTGAGCGCACTGTCCTCTGTCTGCACGAAGTTATAGGCAGACAGCGAGACACACTCGTGAGGCAAGCCTAGAGGAAAATCAGTGTGGACCTGCGAGGCAGCTTACTTTCAACGAGCGCTGCTTCATAGCTTGCGCGGGAAATGAAAAAAAAAATTACACCACCTCCCACTCAAGGGAGCCACGAGGGGATGCGAAGCATCATTGGGGGCGCACACCAAGTTTCCGTTACGTTCACTCGGCGTTTCCGTTAGTGTGTGAGGTTTGTATTTGTGTTTGTGTTGTCATTACGTTGTGTTTGTGCGTTGCTTTCCGTTTGCTCCGAGTAAACGAGTGGCGCCGACGTTGACGTTACAACTCATCTGAACAGGAGCGAAGCGAGAATGACGGTTGCCGACTGAGCGCACGCGCTTGCACACACATGAAGTGGGGGAGGGAGAGGAGAGAGTGGGTTACAGGCTGTATTTCGCTGCGGCGCGGCTGCATCACGTGGGAGGAGGGGCTGCAGCGCGGGGGAGGAGAGGAGAGAAGGCGACCGAACACCTGCGTAAAGGAGGAGAGTGGGAGATAGAGTACGCGCATGCGCAGTGGAGCGCGGACGCCACCACCACCGCCGGACACAGCCCCGAGCAAAAGCTGCTTCGCATCTAAAAAAAAAAGAATCGGAGGACACCTAAGCCCCGCATTAAAAGTTGAACACGATAGCATTTCGGGCACCGTTCGCATAGCTTAATCTTCACTTCCTGTGGTTCGCTACTCGGTGGACAGCTCAACCGTGGGATGAGGAAAGGAACGTAATGGAAAGGTTTTTATTCATGGTTTAAAATAGGGCACGTAAAAAATCTTGATTTTTATTCAACAATGTTGAGTATTTGGTAATATAGATACTGACGTCCGCACTCAGCGTACGTGAACGATTATTTTGTGATTTTATTGCGTAATAGGTACAGTTCGGCTGCGAAACGTTAATGCTTTTATATTTGCCGCGCCGGTGCGTTTCGAACCATGCGTATCGGGCTGCTTGCTTCATACTTGCCGGGAAAACAGTGCGCCAAGTAGGTCTCGAGAAGCATCAGGACAGCCTTTTGGTTTGTCGCCTTTCTTCTGATGCCTAGCCTGTGGCGCTCTATGCTTAGGCAGTTTTTAAGCGCACGGTGATGCTGCGATATCATGTTCTCACCGATAGGCGAGACCACCACACGGTGCATAACAGCTAAAACGCACCAAGGTCTCGTAGTTCCTTATGTATTCGCTTTAAACGACTCGAAGGCGAAAACCATCGTATTCTTCTTTTTCTTATTATTTCTCTTTGAATCGATTCTACTGATCCCTCCCGAAACGTTCCTCAGTGCGACTAAGGTCGTTTTGCACTGACTGAGCGATCAGCCCACCTATGAGGAAGCTACGATGTCATGTCATGACGTCATCATGTGGCATCACAGGGATGTCGCGATGACATCATGCCACAGACTTTTGTGATGGCGTCAAGATGACGTCATCACGTGATTATTTTTGTATAATTTCGTGTTGACACCGACGGTCACTTTGCACGTTTGATAAGGCATCTAATGATTTCCCTTTAAGAAGTCCGCTGACTACTTGCCGCTAGATGTCGAAGCAAGCAGCTGCATTTTATTGGCCCAGAGCTTCCGCCTATGACTGCCGCTCAGCCTCTCTGTGCGCTCTCCATATAAAGGCGTTAGCATGCGATTCCAGGACTGCGCCCAAAGGAAAATGGCGGAAGTGCCCAGTGTTGCCGAAGCGCAAGGCAATACGAATGTTTCCTAGCGTGGCCTGCGGTCCCCCGCGCGCCTTGCACTGGCAACCATTTGTTTAAAGGCGTGACAGTGGTATCATTAGCGTGGCGTGGTCATAAATTTCGGCGTCGCTCGAGGGAAATTGAGTCAAAAGGGCACCTCGGAAATCTGTACGGAGACTCAGCGCGAAAGTGCAAAACTAAATAGAGAAAACGTGCGGATGGAGGGTGTTGAGTGTTTAAAAGTGACAGACTGATAGTTTAAAACTGATAGTTTCGATATGATGTGGCACCAACCACCAGTGCGCCGAATAACACGATAGCCAGCTTGTTTTTAAATCAGCGATGCTTTAAGAAATTAGAGTTAAAAGCGAGCGCAATAGAGAGCTAGCTGTTGTTTCTACACATATTTTTGTTTGGACAACTAATGTATTAGTAGCACTACTGATGGTTTGATCAGACATTAGATTTGGACATTCGACACAATCTACCGGCGCCTATTTTTGTACATAGATTCTGAAGGTACTGCGCAGGAAAGATATCGTCGGTGGAGGAGCAATATTGTTCGTCTTGACACGAGAACAAAATACTTCCTGGTCGACATGAAGGACCCAGAGAGCAGAGCCCTTGCGTAAAAAAACTGTAGTGGCTTAGCTCGGCTATGCTAGGATATACGTAGTGTGAGCCAAGGTTCAGCTGATTATTCTTAGCTCTCTTGGTTGTCTGAGATTAGCTTGATTATCATGCTTACTGCTGCTTCAATGACACACACAAGGTATACGCATTATGTGACACATGTATATTTATTTTTTGCTCAACGCCATTTCTCCATTTCCACACAGACGGCTCGGTGGCCACTGTAGTAACACGCTGCCGTCTCTGTGGCCCCAACGCCCGGCGCAGCGTCAGTCGGTCCCTGCATGGTAAATGTAACTGTTAGCGAAGCTTCCATAGAAGCCCATACGTTCAGAAAATGGCTGCTCATCAGCTGTTCATGGGGCTTAGCGCCATCTGTCTGAGGAGGGGACACTTCCGGCGGAGCAAGAAATAAAGCGGATGTGACGCAATATCCGGTAAAAAGTGACGTCATTTTGTTGGCACTAGCGCGAAATTTGACCTCCAAATATTTTTCTTAGGTTCTGATCGCTAAGGACTCGCGCTACAGCGAGTCGGCAAGCTCTTGGTGAGTGCGCTTGAAGCCAACGCTAGCTAAACTAATACCGACCCGTGACTAAACAGCGGTGTTTAAGTGTACCGCCGTTCAATTCGCCTTGGTTTTACCAGGAAACCTTATTCTTGGAGCTTTTATTCTGCGTTTGCGTCATCTTCCACAGCATGAATAAAGCAGAGAGCAGCGTTCCTCTCATGTTTGCAGCGTCACTTATTTACTTCGCACATGCGCAGGGGACTTACAGAGCGCATTGCTTGTGTGCTTCAGTTCTAACGAGTAGAAATGACGCCTGGTCACGCCAAAATAATGATATTTCAGTTTTATTCAATGGTCGAAAAAACGCAATTTTATCACTCCGTACACAATGAGCAACAAATGTCGTAATAAGTACAAAAAGTGCGTACTCTACGTGCACTATGTTTTGTCTTATGTTCCAATAAATTAAGCTTACGTGCAACGTATCAAGACATGCAAATTGTAGCGCGGCAGATAACTTAGCGATCTGATCGCCGAAATAGGAAATATAGTAGGCACCGCGTGTTCACGAAGGAAACCGGGCAGCAGGAATACTGATCCATGAAAGCCCAGCAAGCACACTACTCCGAATTGTTGCCCCGGTGTCTTATCTAGAAGAGAGGGCTCGCCAGGCGTACGCGTGTTGCTATTGCATCCTTGAACACCACATCGTTTCCACTAGTACCGAGGAAAGCGTTCGGCGCCAAATGTTAGCCGCGTCGTGCCGTTGCACGTCGAACACCGTAGCCAACACGTTCACCAACGATGAAACGCACCTCGCAACTTCGCGCACACCAAAACCAAATTCTCACAGCAATAATTCAGAGAACGCATGCAAGTGCGAAACACCAGAACACGTCAGGGGGCGTGTCGTCGCAGACGAACTTACGAGCGCGCCTTTCCATGCGCCGCAAGGGCTGCACTGAATAACAATGACGTGCGCCTCTCTTCAGGGGGCGCTAACAAAAAAGTTTTTTGTAATAATTAAACACTGCCATACATTCTTGGCACATTGCACCTACAGAACATTGTTGGGGAAATAAATGTAATTTGTAACACAGAAAGATTGCTTTACCCTTGAGTGAAACTTGGTTTTTCGCTATTAGTGTTTATTCCCTCCAAACATAGTCGCGCTTCAATCGCAGCACCCATAACCCCCCTTGCTGGTGTCGTTGGCAATAGGTTCTCAACCGCTTTTCGTCCGAAGGCTTCGCGACCTGTTTGGATCGACCTTGGCCACTGCACAACGGAGGCGCACAGCTGGGCGCGTTCCGGCGCCAGTATGTCTGCAACGGCTGTGGCATCACTCCTCTGGAATGCACAGATCGGCGAGGCGCGCGCGGCGGCGGCTCCGGTGCGCCAGCGTTGCGCCGTGTGACGTCACTGCTCCTCGCGTATGTGCAGCACGGCTCTCGGGCGGCCACGCTAAACTGCTCCAGCTCGGCCAGTGTAGCTAACGCTACAAAATGCATCTTTTGAGCGGATGTTTTGCAGTGATAACCTGTTGCTGATGCACCTAAAGCAAGAGTGTGGCCCCTCTTGCTTTGCTCTTGCTTTGTAAAGGCTCTGCTCACGCAAAAAGAGCTTTGATAGAAAATACTGGAGCTGTACTGAATATCAAGCTGTGCTGACCCGAAGGACACGCGCGGATCGAATCCCGGCCGCGGCGGCTGCATTTTCGATGGAGGCAAAAATGTTTGAGGCCCGTGCACTTAGATTTAGGTTCACGTTAAAGAATCCCAGGAGGTCGAAATTTCCGGAGCCCCCCGCTACGGCGTCTGTCATAATCATATCGTGGTTTTGGGACGTTAAACCCCAGATATTATTATTATTATTATTATTATTATTATTATTATTATTATTATTATTATTATTATTATTATTATTATTATTGAATATAGAGCTAGTTTTCCAAGGCTTGTTACTTCAAAAATCGCAAAACGACTATTCTTGCATGCTATACATCTGTTCATTTTAGAATATGTGTTTATGTAACGTTTTATTACGCCTTCTAGCGCCCTGCACCTATACAATAAATGCGCACTGTTACAATCACACACGCAATCATTGTGGTCGCAGAGCCCAGCTGTAACATTCTAAATTATTCCACGTTGTTTCTTGCAACTTCGCAGCTGGCTTTCGCGCCGACATCGAACTAGAACGAAGGCGACATGAAACGAAAAAATATACATTAAGCGAAAGAAGGTCAATGTGTCCGTAGCGGAATTGTTTGACTGAGGAGCTGAAACATATGCTCCGTATACTTTTCACATTCTTTACGTTTGTTTTATTCAGAAACATAGCAGTCTGTTCTGTCCGACAAACGCATGAATGGGACGCATTTTATTGCAGCTGTGAACAACACCCCCTATAAAAGCAGTGCATTGCTGTTTGACCCAAGTCCTCATAATACAGAGCTAGCTAATCCGCCTCCTTCGCACCTCGAGAACGTATCGCGCTGATTTCGCAACGAACGTGCTATAGTGAAACCTCGGTGATACGATCACTGGTCATATGAATTTCGAGGTGATACGAATTTTACTTGGGTCCCGGCCAAGACCCATTGGCCTGCAATGTAATGGAGTACGGTTGTTTCGAACAGATTTTCACCCCGCGACGTTTCATACGAACGTACGCCACCGCGCAGGTACAAAGAGGTGCTGTTCGCGCTGTCGCGGAAGACGCGCCAATCACGTGCGGGCGCAGAATCGCAAGCGCGGGCTAAAGTCACTGGAACGGGAAAAGTACCGCGACCACCCAGCTCGCCGCCATATTTGGTCCAGCGCGGCCGGAGCTGCGGCGGCGCGGTGTTGATTTCACGCGGAGTAACGCATGTTTTACGTATTGCGTGCGCTTTTGCAGCCCCGAATGAAGCATACCGTTGTTCTCTAACTGATTAGGAAAGAAATAGCGGCAGTTTTCACTTGCCTACACGCGCACGCACACGTACTAACGCGGTAAAAAAATGCGAACTGCGCGGCATTTAAGCGCTCGGCTGTCGGTATTTATTAAATATTTCTTAGCGAACTTCTGCATGTTTGAACGTAGTATCTATCTATCTATCTATCTATCTATCTATCTATCTATCTATCTATCTATCTATCTATCTATCTATCTATCTATCTATCTATCTATCTATCTATCTATCTATCTATCTATCTATCTATCTATCTATCTATCTATCTATCTATCTATCTATCTATCTATCTATCTATCTATCTATCTATCTATCTATCCGCCCGCGCCTATGTGCTCTCCTGGCCGTTTCCATAATGGGATGTATACCAAATTTGGTATGGCAAAACATGACTGTAGGACGAATATAAAGTACAGGTGGTAACATGAAAATAATGACATGTGCGCCATATACGGCATGATTTACATACCACGCTCATGGTGCGCTCGTGCCCGCTTCGCTAGCTTGATGCACACCAAAATTGATATGGCGTGACAAGAGTGTATGACGAACATAACTGGTCATAACGTGCAAATCATGGCAGGCATACCATCTGAAACATAATTTACATGACATGGTCTTGGGGCGCTCGCGGTCGTTTAATGAAATGCATATATATACCAAAATTGATATGACGAGATATTTCTGTATGACGAACGTTAGTGACAGGTGGTAACATGAAAGTAGCTAAAGTGGTTGCTTGGGCGAGTTGGTACGACATACTTCACATAAAAAAACAGCGCTAAAAACGGCGGACAGGAGAAAGAAGGACACAGACGGCGGCGCTGACTTACAACAAGATTTATTTGCTAGCACCGCGCAATATATACTTGTACGGTATCTGACAAATATAGGAACAACAAATAAAAAGATAAAAACATTATGTTCCATAGGTTTTCACTGTTTTTATGTTTTTATTTGTTGTTCCTATATTTGTCAGATACCGTACAAGTATATATTGCGCGGTGCTAGCAAATAAATCTTGTTGTAAGTCAGCGCCGCCGTCTGTGTCCTTCTTTCTCTTGTCCGCCGTTTTTAGCGCTGTTTTTTATGTGAAGTAACATGAAAATCATGACTTGCATGTCATGTACAGCATCACTTACTTGCCACACTCATGGTGCGCTCGCGGCCGGTTCGGTAGCTTGATATACACCGAAATTGGTATAGCGCGAGGTGACTGTTTGACGAACATGAATGACAGATGGTAACGTGAAAATCATGACAAGCATGACATGTACGACATGGTTTACATTACACTGCCTTTGTGCGCTTCGGCTGTTTTGCTAACTGGATGTATACCAAATTTGGCATGGCATGACATGTGTGCGCGACGAACATAAATTACAGGTCATGCGTTTTATATACCAGATTCTACATTCATGCATCCATGCATGACAAACATGGATGCATGAATGTAGAATATATAGTGAACTAGATGTCATGACATGAATGACTTCATCTACCACAAAAACGAACAAGGCGATATATGCAGCTCTTTGCTGGCTCCTTCGTATCAGATTGATTCCCACAATGCGTGGGATCTGCCGGACTGACACAAAAGGCACAATTATACAGTCATGTCACGCGCTACCAATCTTGGTGCATATCAAGCCAGCGAACCGGGAGCAGGTGCACAATAAGCATGACATGTAAATCATGCCGTACAAGACATGCGTGCCATTATTTTCATGTTACCACCTGGTATTTATGTCCGTCATACAGTCACGTCATGCAATACCGATTTAGGTGCATGTCAAGCCAGCGAACCGGCCGCGAGTGCACCATGAGCATGGCATGTAAATGATGCATGGCATGCGTGCCATTATTTTCATGGTACACACAGTTATTTATGTTCGTTGTACAGTCACGTCACGCAAAAAACGTCAGGCCTGCGCGGAAAGCGCAGCACAGTCACAGCAAAAGCTGGAAGAGCGGCAGTTCTAGAGCCCGTTCTAAACTCTCTTGGGGCTACTAATACAAGTACACTAGCAAGGTACCCACTACGCCATAAATCACAATTTTTGTGAAGTTGGGAAGCACCTACTAAGCCATTATTTGTTATTCTGCGGAGAAGCGAGGTACCAGCTACACGTCTGTAAGGCATTGTGTGCACTTTGTTGAGGCTACGAATGATGACGATGAAGAATTATGGCTCAGCCCTTTGTAATGGGTTGGAAGCTTTAAACGGGCCACCAGTTATGTAATTTGCATTGGGTGACGCCCGGTCACGATTTCCATCTCCCGCCATGCTGTATAACATACGTTGACGTGGGAGAGAGAGGGGGGACAAAGAACTTTATTGAGACCCCGAGTTAATGGATCATGCGCTTATGGGCTTCCTTGGCAATACATGTGCACTTGCGAGGAACCCACTGCAAATCATTGTAATTTTTGAGAAGTTGTGAAGCAGACACTGTGTCATTTTTCGTCATTGTACGGAGAGCCGTGGTACCTGCTGAACGCATGTAAGGCATTATGCGCACTTTGTTGGTGCTGTGCCTGATGACGATGAAGAATTATGACGGAGCCCTTTGTAATGGGTTGGAAGCATTCAAGAACCTACTCGTTGCGTAATTCGCATTGTGTGACGCCTGGTTACAAAATTCGCGTTGTGCGACGCTTGGTGCTTATTTTACTCTTCTACCACGCTATACTGCAAATGTTAATGTGGTTCCTTCCCGACATGAACCCTGTATAGGACCTTTTTGCAAAGCAGTTTCAAGCACCGGCATGGCTCAGAGGTTGAATGCTGGGCTCCCACGCAGAGGGCCCATGTTCGAACCTCGTTCCATCCTGGAATTTTTTCTTATTTAGGTTTTTTTCTTATTTCAAGCGATACTGTTTGCGGACACCGGCGGCGGCGGCAGTGGCGGCGGCGGCGGACAACTACGGCGCCATAAACGACCGCTGAAGTGATCTAATAACAGCTTTTGCTGTAATAAAAATCTGTAGCAGTCAGTTTTCATGGCACACTGATCGTTATATGTGAGCCCAAAGGCGTCAGTTTTACGCCAAACATAATTAAGAGCTGCCCGGCAATGCTATTGTGCATGAACCTTCTGCGGCAACCACGCGGAACAAGCTGCACTAGTGCAGCGGAGACGCAAACATTCCCCGAAACAACATTCGCGAATTCTCAATGAAATGCTTGCCTCATAAAGATGGGTATCAGTTGCGGAAACAAATTTTTCGCGCCGTATTCTGTGCAGCCACACAGCCCGTAGCTTGGCATCACTTTTCCCGCTGGGAATAGCAAAGAGGGCTTTGCCCGTTTCCCGCCGGTTGCTGCAACCAAACGCGCAGCACCCAGGTCTTCTTCGATGCCTCGACAGGTTTGCGATGAAGTGTCAAAACGATACGGGATGTCTTGTTGTTCCTGCATGCTTTTCTGAGGCTATAGAAACAATCGCCCTTCAAAGTGGCGTGCGTCGGCGGCCGGGAGACACTAGCGAGGCGAGCGAGCTGGACCATTTGTGTGGCGAAGCCGCCGAAAGGGCGCGGCGGCGAAGAGAAAACGAACGCGGTACTTTTCCCGTTCCAGTGACTTTAGCGCGGGCATGCGCGCAGCGCCGCCATTTGGTCAGAATCACGGTGTAAGAAAAATACTTTTCTTACACAGTAATCAGAGTAAACCTACAGACGCGTTGTAGCCTCCGAGATTGTGTGCGCGAATCTTGGAGGCCCTAATGCGCCTCCGTGTGCCTTCGCGTTTAGATCACAAGTCATGTGTACTCTAGCGGCCATCGTCGTCTTCATCGGCTGACTATTAATTATGGCGCGCACAGGCGCATGTGCATGCGCACGCTCCTCGTTCCTCGTGCTGCGGGCTGCGAGGAAAAGAAAACGAAAATAAAGAATAGTCTTCTTCTGCTCCTGAACGGTCTGAACGGTTCCCTGGTTTTTACGCTCGCCGCCACACGCATTGTTATAGTGGACCTAACCTCAGTCCCTATATGTACCATGCAAGCGATGTCCTCGTGCATCAGACACCCTATGAAAGGTGGACGAGGACCCAAGGAAGACAAGGACGGTCCTGGCGAAGGAGCTAGGCCTCACAACGTCAACATGCACGACTGTCGGGGACGCACCTGTGCGGGCACGGCCGTAAATCTCTCGAAAAGCATACCTAACACCACCGCGATCAGAAAATAATAACGTAGGACCGCGGTTGGGAAATTTTCTGGCCTTCATCTGTCGCGTCCAAGCACTCCTTAGGTCACTTTCGCCGCAGCAGTTAGGTGTGATGCAAAAAAGCATACTAAGATTTGGAAGGGTCTACTAGTTGTCGCAGGTCACAACACACCTGGTTCAATAATTACACACGCGCGCACGCGCCGTATATATGAGAGTGCAGGTATGATCGTTGACGTCTAAAAACTTCACTGGCAACCATTCAGAGCTGTTCGTGACTTTGCTGCGGCCCTGAAAAAGAATAAATGAAAATGTACGCCAGCTTTCTTTTGCTGCGTGCTAATTTTTCATACTTTCTGGTGATACGGATTTCGGATGATACAAATATTTTTGCTGATCCCGCGAGATTCGTATCACCGAGGTTTTAAAGGGTAGCATTCCTGGCTCTACCTCTCTCTCGAAAAGGGGCAATTCGAGCAGGGATTGACGGCATTCGGTTAAAAGTGTCCTAGACGGGTGTCAATCGTCCGAAGAAATGATAAAAATGCGAAGGCAGTTATCAACTACCAAATCCGAGTTCTATATTTATTGTTATCTGGAGACCTAAAAAAGTTTGTGGTTTGTGTAGACAATGTAAGCAGACAGAGCAAGAACATTTTTTTTTAGTGGCGACTAGGCCGCTATTTTTTTAAGCAGCACACTGAGGACACTTAATCATTAAGCACATATTAACCGATGCACCATGAAATCATAAACCCGCTACCGCAAATGAACGCCCTTTGGGAGTATTTACATGTCGTTTGTAGCTATACTGTTTCAGCCAGGAAGCCTGCGTAAATCGCTACGATAGCAAGCTGCAGCTCAGCATTTTTTTTCTGCTTAGCTCCATAAATTATTCAAGATGACGACAATGCGCTGCCGCAAACGCAGTGCTAAATTTATCTGTGCGCCGCAAAAGTGCCCCAGCAGGCAGCCAGAGACGAAACGAATAGACAAGAATATGAAACGAATTCAGCAATCCTCCGCTCTACTGTTGCTCGGGCAAAGGCCGGCACAATGAGGATGCTTCGCATTGAGCTGCTACTTATTGCCTTTCTGAGTAAGTCGACAGATATTTTTTAAAATAAATATAACGTACGGCAACGGTAACCTAATAAATTACTGAAATCGCGTAACCTTTACTAGTTTATGCGATGTTTTTGTGAAATGATGTGCTAATCTGCACACAATATACGTGTCATAAAGACGCCCCTCACGCATAACCTCGAACAGCAAATACCTATCATTACAAATAGGTTTTCATGCGAAACGCTGGGGACATTTTAGCACGAGAAATACACTAGTAAAAAGCAAACAGCCTGGTCATCGCTACGGCTTCCAGCATTCACAAGGAAATAAATAGCGTAATAACGAAATGCTTTCTGCGGGAAAGGTGAAATGTTAGCGCAATTATATAATCATATTTTAAAGAGCGAGTATATAGTGAACCTTGAGGTTTATAAAAGTTCCGTGACTTTGAGTGCAATGCTGAAGTGCCCCTTTCTCTTTTACAGCCTACAACGTGCACCCTTTGCAAGCAAACAGTAAGTGAACATTTCTACACGATACAGTTCATTGAACAGTGAATTGATGAGGAACAAAGCAGAGAAAAAAAGATTGTTTTATAATGAAGAAAAAGTGGCAGTGTTTAGGCGGATTCCTTTAGCCAGCTGCTGTGTGTTGAAGGAAATGAACTTTGACCAAAAAGCAGAGCACTAGTTCGACCGACAGGAAGGAAACAAAACACAAAACGGTCAGCTCTTCTCATAGCCTAATGTACAGATCTGTGCTTAAAGAAGGAACAAGTGAGTAAGGCTTTGGCGGGCCTGCAGAATAGACTTTGTCACGCCATTCGCGCACTGCAAACGTTTTCGAGTTAACTAACTTCTGTAAAGCTTGCTTCTACTTGGGAACTCGCTCACCACGTCCTTTTTGGGCACCAGGCACGACGCTAGAAATGTGAATGTGTAAATTTTACTTAAAGCAAGTACATGGGCACAGTACCGGCTTTGCCGCACTGAAATTGCAGTGTTAGCCTGAGCTGTCATCTCGAGGCACCTGTGGCGTCATTATGAATGGCACGACTGCTCTTTTGTCGCTTTTCGTGTATGTTATGGAAAGGAGGTAAACGCTTACAATTGCTCTCTTCAGAAACTTTAGTAACTGTAGCGACCAATCACACAAAAAGATCTCAGAAATTGTTTGTAACATACAATGCATCGCCCGAAGTGAAATAATCGATTATTATACCATCTGTGCAACATTTACTAGCATAATCGGCAGCTCTGGCTCTTCCACTGCGTTTTCTTCAACCCCTCCCACGGAACTTCCTTCACTGGCTATTCCTTTTCGAGATTTTGGTTGTGCATCTCGCATCGTTTCTTTGTAGACAGAACCACTGACAGTATGAGTACTGGGGTGTTCCAGAATGAAGAGCGTAGTTTAAACAAAGGGACTCAGTGTTTGCATATAACTGTGCTCAGTAAATATCGCAGTTGTGGTGTTTGGGCCGTCTATACAAAAAACAAGGCTACGATGTCGCTTCGTTGCTAGAGTGAGGACGCTGACGTCATGAGTAACAAAAGCAACAGAAAATGGGCAATACGTGATTTCATGACACGAATGTACAATGTAGCTGTTTCTTTAGTCTTCGCAAACTAAAACCGGCTGGACATTGGAAGTAACTGTGGAAAGATAACTTGAAAATAGAGACCAGGAAAAGTGCTGACAGCCACGTGTACCGCAGCTGCGACGCAGGCCATCTGTTTTTCAGGAAATGGCTGCTACTAGACATTTCTTTGTGATTAGCCATTTATTCGCCAGCTCTCTGTTATCAGCAGCCGCGAAGTCCCCACTGTCGCTCTTGTGCGCGCCCTGTAGTTATTTCTTGTGTTTTCTCTTGAACGTGTCTGACACCAACGTAGTCAGTACGGGTGTAAGGGCACTAAAGTATGGCACCTAATTATGCATCTTTAAGGCGCCACATATGCGGGCGCCTATCAAGCGCACACAATGGGCTTAGACTGCGCATTATACCGTTGCGTTGAGAAATGTGTCAATGCAAGCTGCAGGTCGGCCGGTAAGCGCACTACGGGAAGCCCGCTGTACCTTAGCCCCGGGGTAAACCGTTACTCACATTTTTTTTTGTTTTTTTGCCGCGGATGGTTGGAGGGACAGAATTTTCGGACGGTATCGTTAATGCTATGCATTAAAAGTGCGACTTCAGTCCAGTGCTGAAAACGCTAGTGGCATACGTTAGTTTCTCGGAGAGTATGAAACGATGTATATAGACGACGGTTCTCCATTCTTTACAGATTTTCTTCTTTTTGATTTCGATTAAGATTTCCTCAATGCGAGTTTGTTCCGTGACCCACTCTGCTGTGTTCCTGCCGTCCTGTCGATGTAGCGATTATTATTTCCGCTGGTGGTCTGCACAATCTCGCTCACACAATTGTGACATTGTGGCATATTGAACGTAGTAAATGCAAATGCGAATAAAATTAAACGTCTCATTTTCGTGTTATTCCTCTAATGCCTAAATATCCGTGTTTCAGGTGCGTACAGATATGTCATAAACAGTGGTGCTCTCTCTGGAAATGGAATCGAAGATGAGCTTATGGCTCCGAGTAGTGAAGACAGTTTGCAACGTCAAATACCATTTGTGAACGGAAAAGACATCGCCGAGGAATACGATGCAAGGAACTTAAAGGAAGGAGAAGAGGGCGACAGCTACAGCTTTCGTGTCAGAGAGAGAAGGCAATACGGGAGTGCCGAAGGCGGTCCTTTTGTTGGTGTCTCTGTTTTCTTCGTTATGCCTCGCCGAGAACTTGAAGAGTACCGTATGTCGTGGAGAGAACAGCAAGAGATAGAAGCTCGAGCGATCAAGAGATATTTAGGTAACCTCTTTAGAAAAGCAGGCCAGGGTAGGTCGGGCGTAGCATCGCACTCTGCTACAACAAGTGAACATTTGGGGTCTGGGGATGAGTTTGGCGAAGATTATGTTAGGCAAGGGGGTGACGAACCCCGCAGACGCGAAGACGAAGATGTACAAGGAACACGTTTATCACAGTTACTAAGGAAGGCCGCTCGGCAGCATGGATTCGCAGACTTCTATGTCACTGGCGCTCAAGAAGATAAATCTGGTCTACTAAGAATTATTTTAGGTCTGTTGAGGCGGAGAGGTGGGCATACTCACAGAATGAAAGGTTTCAGCGAAGTTCGCAGCATTCCTGGGCGTCTACCTGAGTATACTAGAGACTATTTAGGCCATGTATTCAGCCTTCGAGCAAATGGTGGTGGGCGAAGCGATGCAGATATTGAGATCATCAGGGACGGCAGTCGTCTAGGCAATCTACACAACCTCTTCGAAGGATCGCCCGATGAAGAACAACTTATGCCATCAAGGCTTAACTTAAGATCCGGTGATATAGGTGATGTGAGTGATTCAAGAAGTTCCATCGCAAGATTATTGTCGCTTTTAGAAAGACCCCGAAGATACTATGAACCGAGGTCACATCGTTCTCCAATTTTGTACCGTTACCGAAGTTTTCCGCACAAGAGTTCAATTCAACAACGCGGGCGAACAGTAGACAGTGCAATTAGCCGTTATTGGAGATATGAACCACGGTTATTTGTCCGAGAAGAACTCCTTTACGACATGGGAAAACTTCGAGACGGCAACGTGTATGGAATCTACGGCAAGGAATTCAGACTACCAACCACTCAATTAGGAAGGGCTAGATGGAAATTTTATGTGTATGAAGGACAACCAGGAGGTACAAACAACGGAGGCATTATCGCATATAGTCGAGGCTATGATAGAAACAGATACTCGATAGGGAATAGGGCTAGCGTACGGAATCGGTTATTGCGAGATAGCTTTCATGATGAAAGTTCTTTGAACGAAAGTTAGGACATCGTAATGAGTGCCGTATGCCACGCAGAAGAGATATATGGCGTGATTCGCTGCCGTTTCTTGTTTATTAGGAAGACTCACTGCGGGGGACGTGAGAAATAAAGCACTACTGCAGAAAAACTTACATTCGAGAATCCTTCAAATGATGCATTCTGTATGGATGCACATAGACACCCCATAATTAACGATTTCATGTTCTACGCAGCTGTAAAAGAGAGTATTACTTGTTTGCCCTTTCAGCACTGATAAAGCCCCACCTGCAGCGGGTGGACTAGCGGGGCATCAGATGCAATATTTGCCAATGATTGATCTGTTGGACAGAAAAATTCCCGCAGAGTAAAAAAAGAAAGTTAGCGTAGCTTGCACTGGAGTCGCAATGCTAAAGAGAGAGCGTAGTTGATGGGCACCTATGTAGTCCTGGCTGTTGTTGTTTTGCTAAGTTGTGCAAATTTTCTCTTTCTTTCTTCCTCTATTTCTTTCTTCCTCTCTCTTTTCTTCGATTCCCTTTTTTCTCTGTTTATTTCTACTTATTTGTCTGTCTCTCTCTTTCTATGTCTTTATCTCTCTTGCTCATTTTAAATTTCTTCCTCTTTCATCCCTTTCTTTCCCTCTCTCTCTCTATGTCTCGCTTGCTGCCTCCATCTTTCTTTCCTCTATCTACCTCTCACTCTATTTCTTTCTCTCTCTATCTTTGATTCTCTCTCTCTTTTCTCTTTCAACGTTTCTTTCGATTTCTGTCTTTCTGATTGTTCCTATGCTATGCTTTACTCTCTTCCCTTCTGCTTTCCATCGTCTTCACCGTGACATCGCTCCTCCCCGCGCTCTCTTCCCTTTCCCACCCTCTTGCTTGTTGCTACACTGTGCTCAGGGCTCCGTGTTTTCGGATAAATCCGAAAAAAAAATGCGATAAACACTCGCCGGTGAAAATTTTCGGCAGTTTCGATTTATCGGATAAACTCCGATTATAAAAGGGCCTTTTTAACGTTTAAAGGGCATTTTCAAAGCTGACAATCATCAATCGAGAGGAGCGCACCTCCATCAGCGACAGCAACCACGTCAAATATGCTTGCGTGTATTACAGCAAGCTTTAGGGTAGAACACGAATACCCTTGTTACACAGGCAGCCTAAACCGCGGTTACGCTAACCGCGGTTTCGTTAACCGCGGTTCGCTGATGTTACCCGGCACACGAAACCGCGGTTATGCCGCTAACCGCGGTTTTAAGAAACCGAGCTTGGCAAACTCGGTTAGGCAGATAACCGAGAAAATGGCGGCGCCCATCACCGATGTGTGCATGCCGGCGAGCGCGCGTGAAAAACGAACGAACTGGACGACACGGACCACGGAAAGCCTGATAAGGTTGTGGGAAAATCATTTGCGTGATCTGCGGAGCACGTCACGCGATGTAAAGGTGTACGCGGCAATTACAGCCGAGTTAAACGCCGAAGTTCCGCCTGACGCAGACCAATTCACGCCAAAGCAAGTCCGGATGGATGCTTTCGAGCTGTGTAACATCGGCGAACCGTGGTTGGCGCTAACCGCGGTTCAACGCGGTCAACCGTGGTTGGTCGTAACCGCGCTTGCTTTGCCTGTGTAACATGGGTAGAACAAACGCAGGTGCTTTGTATTCAACTATTTGTGCTTGTATGTATATGCGTTTGCGCGTTCAAACCTTCCAGACATCTAAAATACACTTAGGGTGTTCACATGTTTTTGCGTTCAGATATCATCTCATCTAATATTTCGCAGTATTGAGAATAATAATTATAATAATAGGTCCTTTATTTTTCATCAAGCAGATGAGGGAGGCTGGAAGAAAAAGCTGAGAAACAGCTTGACTACATCCAGCCCCCCCCCCCAAGAGTACACTTTGGCGAATTTACAGCAGTGCACATCCACAGTCTTATTAACAGGGTAAGTGAACAGGAAGTGAAAAAAAATGAAAGCATCGAAAAACAGGGTTATCAGCAACAATGCAACGCAATTTCATTGTAAATAAATTTAATAGGAAGACATTGCAACGATTGATAATGCAACAATAAACGCCGTATTTCGTAGAGTTGAAGATTTACGCTAAAGCAACCCCGATAAACACCGAATTTCCTACGAAAGATAAACTCCGAAAACACGGAGCCCCAACTATAGCATAGAAGGCTATGCTACGCATGCTCTGCTAGCGTGCTTCGATAGCCAAGCGGTCAGGATGCTCGCCTTTGCATCGAGGGTGCACGGGATCAAAATCCCACGTGTTGAAGAATTGTTTTCGCCAAGAATGTCTCTTAGAAGTACATTTACACGCAAACGCAAAGACGCAGCACATAGAAAGAAACGACACACACAAGCGCTGTGTGTGTCGTTCCTTTCTATGTGGTGCGTCTTTGCGTTTGCGCTGTGAATGTACTTCTAGGATTATGAGCCAACTAGGGCCAAAAGAAGTTTTACTCAAGAATGTCTCTCTCTGTTTCTTTCTCTTTCTTCCTCTCTTTCCTTCTCTCTCTCTCTGCTGACGTTCTCTCATCCGTCAGGATTATTACAGGCCACATGAATATTACAGGCCACAGGATTATTACAGGCCACAGGATTATTACAGGCCAGAGCGAAGCAGAAAAGGAGGAAGATGAAAGAGAGGACGAAGAGACCGCGTGCCGGTTCATGATGGTGATCATTTCTGTTTGCCACAGGCAAATTACGGCGAGCTTAAACAGCTTCCCTGTTAAAAAATAAACAAATATGCGGATAATATTCTATGTAAAATTAAGGGTATGAGACGCATTCTGGCCCGGCCACGGTGGTCTAGTAGTCATGTCGTTCGACTGCTGACCCGAAGGTCGCGGGATCGAATCCCGGCCGCGGCGGCTGCATTTTTGATGGAGGCGAAAATGTTTGAGGCCCGTGTACTTAGATTTAGGTGCACGTAGGTGCTTAGATGCTCCACTACGGCGTCTCTCATAATCGTATCGCGGTTTTGGGACGTAAAACCAGATATATATATATATATATATATATATTGTCACGTGGTCGTGACGTCGACGAAGACAGCAGTCGGCGTTTGCAGGATGAAACTGTTTATTTGGCCGAACTTGTGGCCGGAAAATGAGAACTAGAACTACAGCAATACACGCTGTACAATGATAGCGGCGAACAGGGCGTCGTCCGTCGATCAACTGACAAGCGGTCAAGCGCGTCGGCTTTTATACAGGCGCCATCGAACTTTCCAGCAATATCGCTGGTGGCGGCGTTATCTCTCGACAAAGCTGGAACATTCGCGTGCGGCGCGCAATCTTAACAAAACGATCTACTAAAATCGTGAAGCTTCTCGAACACTGCTTCGCGGCCAGCGTCGAGCTTTGATAACCGTCCTTGCTTGGTCAAACTCTAACACATCAAAATAAAAGAAGAAGCGGGCGTGACATTGCCCCCCTCTGAAAAAGCATCGTCCCGATGCTTGCAACAGAACATGGAAAGGAAAAAAAAAACAAGTGCATACACAAATAAATTACAATAACAAAGGAAAAAGTAGAGTCCCCAGGTTCGCTAACGCTCAAAAAAACGGCTTAAGACGCACGACATGGACGACTTCAGGTCGTGCGCGGCGTCGCTGGGAGTTCGTAATGCCGTCCGGGACGACCTCGTAGTCAAGAGCGCCGTGACGTCGAAGCACCTTGTATGGCCCGAAGTATCGCCGAAGAAGTTTTTCACTGAGCCCACGTCGGCGTATCGGCGTCCAGACCCACACACGGTCACCGGGTTGGTACTCCATGTGGCGTCGTCGAAGATTATAGTGACGGCTGTCGACCCTCTGCTGGTTCTTGATGCGCAGGCGGGCGAGCTGTCGAGCTTCTTCGGCGCGTTGCAAATAGGCGGCAACGTCGAGATCGTCTTCGTCGGTGGCGGTTGGTAGCATTGCGTCGAGCGTCGTTGCCGGGCTCCTTCCGTAGACCAGCTTGTACGGCGTCATTTGCGTCGTTTCTTGCATGGCCGTGTTGTAGGCGAAGGTCACATACGGAAGGATGGCATCCCACGTCTTGTGTTCGACGTCGGCATACATGGCCAGCATGTCGGCGATGGTCTTGTTTAGCCGCTCGGTGAGGCCATTGGTCTGTGGGTGGTACGCTGTGGTCCGGCGGTGGCTTGTTTGGCTGTATCTCAGTATTGCCTGAGTTAGGTCAGCAGTAAACGCAGTACCTCTGTCGGTGATGAGGACCTCTGGGGCGCCATGACGCAGGAGGATGTTCTCAACGAAGAACTTCGCTACCTCGGCGGCACTGCCTCTGGGTAGGGCCCTTGTCTCGGCGTAGCGGGTGAGGTAGTCGGTAGCTACGACGATCCATTTGTTTCCGGTATTGGACGTCGGGAACGGCCACAGTAAGTCCATCCCAATTTGCTGGAACGGCCGTCGAGGTGGCTCGATAGGCTGCAGAAGTCCGGCTGGCCTAGTCGGCGGTGTCTTGCGTCGCTGACAGTCCCGGCAGGTCTTGACGTAGCGAGTTACGTCGGCGACAAGGCGCGGCCAGTAGTACTTTTCCTGTATTCTTGCGAGCGTGCGAGAAACACCCAGGTGTCCAGACGTCGGGTCGTCATGCAGAGCCTGGAGGACCTCTGGTCGCAATGTCGAGGGCACTACGAGAAGGGAATCGGCTCGAAGCGGCGAGAAGTTCTTCTTAAGGAGAACACCGTTGCGCAAGAAAAACGACGTCAGTCCTCGCGTGAATACCTTGGGAACAACGGTGGTCCTGCCCTCGAGGTATTCCACAAGGCCCCTGAGTTCTGGGTCCGCTCGCTGTCGTTCGGCGAAGTCTTCGGCACTTATGGTTCCCAAGAAGCAGTCATCCTCCATGTCGTCCTGCGGCGGTGGGTCGACGGGGGCGCGGGACAGGCAGTCAGCGTCGGAGTGTTTCCTTCCGGACTTGTAAACGACGGTTATGTCAAATTCTTGAAGTCGTAGGCTCCACCGTGCGAGGCGACCTGAAGGGTCCTTCAAGTTCGCTAGCCAACACAAGGCGTGGTGGTCGCTCACAACTTTGAAGGGCCGGCCGTAGAGGTAGGGGCGAAACTTCGATGTAGCCCAGATGATGGCCAGGCACTCCTTTTCTGTTGTGGAGTAGTTGATTTCTGCCTTTGATAGCGACCGGCTAGCATAACTGATGACCCTTTCGAATCCGTCGGTCTTTTGCACAAGGACGGCGCCGAGTCCTACGCTGCTTGCGTCGGTGTGGATTTCCGTATCGGCGTATTCGTCGAAATGCGCAAGTATCGGAGGCGTCTGCACGCGTCGTTTCAATTCTTTAAATGCTTGAACTTGCGACGTTTCCCACCTGAATTCGACGTCGGCCTTCGTGAGTTGCGTCAGTGGCTCGGCGATCCGTGAAAATTCCTTGACGAAACGTCTGTAATAGGCGCACAAGCCGAGAAAACGCGTACGGCCTTCTTGTCGGTGGGCGTCGGGAAGTCAGCGATGGCAGCTGTTTTCCGCGGGTCCGGGCGAACACCATCCTTGCTGATCACGTGACCCAAGAACAAGAGCTCCTCGTACGCGAAGCGGCACTTTTCAGGCTTCAAGGTGAGTCCGGAGTTCTTGATTGCTTGAAGTACAACTTCAAGGCGCCGAAGGTGTTCGTCGAAGTTTGAGGAAAACACAACGACGTCGTCCAAGTACACGAGGCACGTCTGCCACTTCAAGCCGGCCAGTACTGTATCCATAACCCGTTGAAAAGTCGCAGGTGCCGAGCAAAGACCAAAGGGCATGACCTTGAACTCGAACAGGCCGTCTGGTGTCATAAAAGCAGTCTTTTCTCGGTCTCTCTCGTCGACTTCTATTTGCCAGTAACCGGTCTTGAGGTCCATCGACGAAAAGTACTTTGCGTTGTGTAATCGATCCAGGGTGTCGTCTATCCGGGGAAGGGGATACACGTCCTTCTTCGTGACTTTGTTCAGGCGACGATAATCGACGCAAAAACGTAGAGTCCCATCCTTCTTCTTCACTAGCACCACCGGGGATGCCCACTGACTCTTCGACGGCTGGATGATGTCGTCGCGTAGCATTTCGTCGACCTGTTTCTTCACGGCCTCGCGTTCTCGCGTCGAAACTCTGTACGGGGTCTGACGGAGTGGTCTGGCGCTTTCCTCTGTTATGATGCGATGTTTTGCCACGGGAGTCTGCCGAATTCTTGACGACGACGAAAAGCAGTCCTTGTATTGCAAGAGCAGGGTTTTGAGCTCTTCTTGTTTGTGCTTCTGAAGGCTGGGATTGATGTCGAAAGCTGGTTGCGGCGCTTTATTCGTCGGAATAGGATCGGGAGAATCGATGAGGCCGAAAGCATTGCTGGCTTCTACGATTTCTTCGATGTAGGCGACCGTCGTGCCTTTGCTCACGTGCTTGTACTCGTTGCTGAAATTCGTGAGTATAACTGTTGCTTTCCCTGCCCGCAGCTCTGCTACTCCTCTTGCGACGCAAATCTTGCGGTTAATCAAGTGGTGCTGGTCGCCTTCAACAACGCCTTCCAGGTCTGCTGATTTCTGAGTGCCGACGGAAATGATGACGCTGGAGCGAGGGGGAATGCTGACCTGGTCTTCCAGCACATTCAAGGCGTGCTTTCTTGGCGGAGTGTGCGGCGGTAGTGCCTTTTCCGTGGACAGTGTTATTGACTTAGACCACAGGTCGATGATTGCACCATGAAGGCCTAGGAAGTCCATACCAAGGATGACATCTCTCGAGCAACGCGGCAGGATTACGAAGTTCGCGGGATAAATCTGGTTGTTAATGGTGAGCCTCGCTGTGCAGATTCCCTCCGGCGTTACGCGGTGACCTCCAGCTGTCCGGATTTCGGGGCCTTCCCAGGCTGTCCTGACTTTCTTCAGCTTCGTGGCGAACGGTCCACTGATGACAGAATAGTCGGCTCCGGTGTCGACGAGGGCTGCGACGCTGTGGCCGTCGATAAGAACGTCGAGGTCGCTAGTTCGTCGTCTTGCGTTGCAGTTAGGTCGTGGCGTCGGGTCACGGCTACGTCGGTTTGTTCCGCTGCTTCCACGTTGCGTCGTAAGGTCTGCTTCGGTCCGCGATGTTTCGTCGTCAGGGCTCTGTCTGGTTCGCGTCGTGTGCTGAAGGTTTCGTCGTGGCGTCGTCGTCGGCGGCGGAGGATCTACGAAGTTTCGTCGTACAGCAACCGCACCTCCATCGGTTGCTGCCCTTAGTTTTCCGGATACGGGCTAGGAGACCGGCCCCGGAATGGGCCAGTGTACTGGCGGCGTTGGGGAGAGGCGTAGCGGCCTGGCGATGGCGATCGGGAAGGTCCTCGGGGGGTCCACTGCGCTCCTGCCAGATAGTCGGCGATGTCACGTGGTCGTTCACCCTGTTGTGGACGCGGCGCGTCGATGGCGAACCCGCGCAGTCCCATCTGTCGATACTGGCAGCGGCGGTAGGTGTGGCCGGCTTCTCCGCAGTGGTAGCAGAGTGGACGATGGTCGGGGGCGCGCCAAACGTCGGTCTTCCTCGGCGTGTATCGCTGGCCGGTTGGCGGGCGGTATGGTGTCGGTGGTGGCGGCGGTGGTGCCTGGCGGCGGAACTGCTGGGGCGGCGCAGCGTCTTGACGCGGGCGAGGAGGGGGGGCGTTGCGTCGGGCTGCAGCAGCATAACTCATTGCTTGAAGCTGCGGCGGTGCCGGCTGAGGAACACCCAGTGACTCTTTGATTTCCTCGCGGACAATGTCAGCGATCGAATCCACTTGAGGCTGCGGCGAGGGTAACAGCTTGCGCAACTCCTCCCGCACGATCGCTCGGATGGTTTCGCGCAAGTCGTCGGTGGCTAGTGAGTGCACTTCGGAATTGGTTGCAGACAGCGGCGAGCGGTTGTATTGTTTCGTCCGCATGTCCAGTGTCTTCTCAATAGTCGTAGCCTCGGTGAGGAATTCGGCGACCGTCGTGGGTGGGTTGCGGACAAGTCCCGCGAAAAGTTCTTGTTTGACACCCCGCATGAGCAGGCGAACTTTTTTGTCTTCCGCCATCCCAGCGTCGGCCTGACGGAAAAGTCGAGTCATCTCTTCCGTGAAGATGGTGACGTTTTCGTTTGGCAGCTGCACCCGGGTCTCCAGCAAAGAAGCGGCTCTTTCCCTGCGGACGACGCTTGTGAACGTGTGCAGGAATGCGCTGCGGAAAAGATCCCAGGTCTGCATTGAGGACTCCCTATTCTCAAACAAGGTTCTGGCCGCGTCTTCGAGGTAAAAGTACACGTGACGCAGCTTGTCTTCATTGGTCCAGTTGTTAAAGGCGGCGACACGGTCGTATGTTTCAAGCCAGGTCTCCGGGTCTTCAAACGACGACCCGCGGAAGGTTGGCGGCTCCTTGGGATGCCGAAGGAGGATCGGCGCAGGCTGCACGGGGTCGGTCATCGTCGCTGCGGTCGATCTTGGGATCTGCGACTGTCTGTCTTTTTCGGGAAGGAGCCCGTGCTCTGGCGGCAGTCCCTTCTGCCTGCGGCTTGTGCGACGATCCGGGTTCTCCTTGCCGTCGTCCTCGTCGCGGCTTGGGCTTGGGTCAGCGCTTCGCGGGGGCGTCCGGATCATGGAAGAAGCAGCACCTCCACCAGATGTCACGTGGTCGTGACGTCGACGAAGACAGCAGTCGGCGTTTGCAGGATGAAACTGTTTATTTGGCCGAACTTGTGGCCGGAAAATGAGAACTAGAACTACAGCAATACACGCTGTACAATGATAGCGGCGAACAGGGCGTCGTCCGTCGATCAACTGACAAGCGGTCAAGCGCGTCGGCTTTTATACAGGCGCCATCGAACTTTCCAGCAATATCGCTGGTGGCGGCGTTATCTCTCGACAAAGCTGGAACATTCGCGTGCGGCGCGCAATGTTAACAAAACGATCTACTAAAATCGTGAAGCTTCTCGAACACTGCTTCGCGGCCAGCGTCGAGCTTTGATAACCGTCCTTGCTTGGTCAAACTCTAACACATCAAAATAAAAGAAGAAGCGGGCGTGACAATATATATATATATATATATATATATATATATATATATATATATATATATATATATATATATATATATATATATATATATATATATATATTGTACCGGAGCATATCGGTGTCAGCTCTGTGCCAGCGTGAAAGAAGACGTTGACGTTCGTGTGGTTCGTGCTTGCCGGGTTCTGCCTGAACCAGCTTGGCTGTCTCACGCCTTCTACAGAATAATAACAACTGTTTGTGGGAGAACACGCTTGTTGCATTTTGTGGAGGTGCTGGGTATATATATATATATATATATATATATATATATATATATATATATATATATATATATATATATATATATATATATATATATATAATTATTATTATTAGTACTATTATTATTATTATTATTATTGCGCATTCTGAATGAGCTCATCGCTTTTGAACCACTGTTATCATCAATATCAATCTACTCGCCAAGTTTTACGCTGTACTGTGAATGATTAGCTACGCGCCACACCTACGTTTTCAATTCCTTCCGCTTGTGTGTGTAGGCTTCAGTTTGTTAATAATTGACTTGACACGCAATATTGATTCTATTACTCAGCCGCAAACGCTTCAATAATATCTTTTTTAAACCTTTGGAACGTTGCAACTCACACATCCTACCCACACGTATCACGGGTACGTTTTGTCATACATGATGAGATTTTGCACCACGTGCGTGACATATTGACAATTGGAAACAGAGGACCGGACACCATGTGCAAATGGCACCAGGGCAAAATTCAAAAGAATGAAGAAAATAAAGCGTTTAGAGGTTCTAGGTCAAGGACGATGCAGCGCTCGCGCTATAGAACGGAGTATTAAATACCTTATATTTCGCGGAGGCACAATTGCACAAAATAGACAAAAGCGTGGAAAGCAGGGCGCTCTTGTGTCATTGCAACAAGGCAGGCCTCCACGCATTCATTTATTAAAATACCCTGTGCAGCGGTTCGTAGCATTAAGAAAATGGTATGCACGTTTCATAATATTTATAGGCTGTAGGCCAGTCGTGATTCTTCCAGTGCCACCAGAAATACCCGCAGAGACAGCAGTTCTCTCCCACTCAGTTGTACCTCATTCTGGATGAACCTTCGCTTGTCGCTGTACAGCTTCGCACGGGACAACCTGCGTGTCGTTGCGCCGTGGGCGGCTCCTCTGCCTGTGTTTGCAATTTCCTTCGTCAGTGGCGTCCTGCGTACACCGCAGAAATGTCTCATCTGGGTGGTCGAAGCATGTCTCCGAGACATTTATATCGGTAGGATGAGGAGGGCGACTGACCGCTGCCGACCTGTTCATAATGATGCTCATGAAGCTGATGAGGCCAAGGAGGCCGATGACGGTATACACGCCTTGTATGATAAAATGAAAGATACACGTACATGATACTTATACGTCGCCATAGCCACAACCGCGACGAAACGCCGGTACTTTTATTGAGATTCCGGCGCGCGGTTCATTCAGGTTGGCACAATTACAAGGGGCGTGGCAAACCATTCACTCCTGGTCGCACAGTGTTTAGGAAATACGTAAAACAACGCTAGCCTGAAATCCTTGAAGCATTTCAATGAAAAAGTTGACATGATTGTGTCAACAGGCGTTCACCATGGGTTTTACAAAATAAATTTCAACCCTATGCGCAAGGTTTGACGCAACGGCTTGCACGCGCCGAATACTCGTTTCATAATTTGTTTGTAGCGATCGCGCTGTGGTATATACTGCCATGAAAACGCAATAAAACTTCTTTGCTAAAGCCGCGTTACTCTTCCGCTCTCGGTACCCTTAATAACACTCTTTTTTATTTAAGTTCAGTTATGTACCAACTTCCCCAATTGAAGAAACTAACGCAGTTAACTGTAATGTTATGCGTGCAAGCCTCGAGCGTGAGAATAAGTTGCCGCTATGCGCATGAGTCGTGCCTAAAAAAGCGACAGAATCTCATTTTCCACAACACAGCATCTCGAGTGGTTGCAACGTATGACGTTCGTACGTCAGGAATTCTCACTTGTCCCGCTCCTGACGTCTTCACAAGAAGATGAGGTATTTCCTCCAATGTGTGCGAGTGTGTTACAGGTTACTTGCTAATTCCGTGCAAATTGTCGGGCAGCTGTTATGAAATGGTAAAGCCAAAGAGTTCAGTGCACACTTATTTTTGCTGTTATCAAAATTATCACACACAAAAAAGAAACGCGCCTTAGCTACAGTCGGTCTTGAGGATATTGCATTTTTGATCTTTAGACATTTATTTGAATCCTGGTAAGACGGCGCTACCCTTCTGAAGACTCATTGCAAAGTGTTGATATTATCAAGACTACTAATACGCTTTTGCTAGGTACAATATTTCGAGCATAACGTTATTGACGATGCCACGTGAAGATGACATATGCGAAATCCTCCCAAGGCAGTCTGGTGCACACCGTCTCTAATTATTCCTGTTATTGAAGATGAAGTATTCGATAAATCGACATAATGATAGCGACTGCACAAACACCAAAGAATTTAGCATTTCTTTTGGAAACGTTCCCGTTAATTTTTAGGGCACCGATTTTATGGCTAGATAGACCTCCAGCGTTTTACAGAATCGCTAAAACATTTTCAAATATATCATATATTCAATTCGCTTCCGAAAATATGACATGCTTCAGAAGCGTAGCCAGAAATTTTTTTCGGAGGGGGGGGGGTTCAACCATCCTTTTCTTATGTTCGTGCGTGCGGTTGCGTGTGTGCGCGTGTATATATATACACATGCAAAATTGAAAAATTTCGGGGGAGGTTTCACACCCCCCCCCCCCCCTCCCAACCCACCCTTCCCTGGCTACGCCCCTGATACGCTTATTTTGTTAGGATTCGCGCCCTATGTAATCGGAAAATGCGCCTCTACAGCCGTTGGCCCAGCTCCAGCAAGCAAAGCGACTTGGGCTTTTTCGCTTTGTACATCCTGTCTAGCTTAGCGCTATGGCTTTCGCCAGGAACCACCGAATAAAACCAACAGCGCCATCGCCAGCGATCACCATAGAACTCTACACAAGGCACCAACACATGGGTATTCCCCTGAGACCTGTCTGAACGGGGAATACTATTCTGCAAGAGCAAGGTTATGTAAATGGGCCTCCGATCAACTAATTTTCCGAGAAAACAAGTTTCGATGACGCATTACTGACCGGTGTATTTCGTCATCACATTAAATACGGATATACCGCTAACAAGTCTTGCTCTTGTACTCTTGTACAAGAGCTCTTGTACTCTTGAGTACAAGGAAGAAGGACAGCTACAGCGCTCCAAGAACGCGGGATTGTTCGATGGCGCTGTAATGGACAAATTCAACGTCACTGTATTCTTGTCTAACTGCGAGCTTGGCACTGACGACTCGAGGCCACACTATCGCGAACACCGATGAGACGTAATTATTTCATTTAGAACGCTAGAAGATTGAGCGTTTGGTAGAGATTCATCTCGGAAGAATATAAAGTTACACAAATGGCGTTACGTTGCTCGATGTTTTTTCTCTTGTGTCCGTATTTGCCCGCCTTGAGATCTTCGAAGACGTACCTGCATAGGCGTGCGCACAGGGGGGGCGGGGCGGCCGCCCGCCCTAATCATCTAGGAGGGGGGCGCAAAATCTGCCCCGTACATTGACACTTCTAGTCACCTAATAGGGGGGGCGCAATATCTGCCCCATACATACACTCTAGAGTATGCGTGTCTCTTTTCGGAGAGTTCTGACTTGCCACGTATAGGACTCTCTTTAAATAGTCACGGTGACTCTCTTGGTGGGTCAGGGTCGGCTCGCTCTAGGAGAGTCCCCTGACGCTCTACGAAGAGTGGAAAGACTCTCATCTGAAGGATCACGTTACTACTTATAGGGAGTCAGACGAGTCTTGCCGGTAACACTTCTACGGGGGTCAAGTGACCCACACCGAAGCGTCAAGCGACTCCACGAGTATTTTAAGCTACTCATTTGACCCTTGCTCTACTTTTGCGCAGCTACTGTTGAAAATAGTGGAGTATTCATTTTAAGCAAGTCCAATAATACTTGCCGTTCTGCCCGGCGACTGCAAAAAAAGAATAGTTCAGTTTTACCATTATTTTAATAAAACTCGTCAAAACAACACATATTTTCCAGCAAAGTTATACAGAAAGCGCGAAAAGATGGTCTGTGATTTCCAATTAAGAAGTTTGGGTATTCCTCATTTACATGCTTCTATGAGTATAGCCAACTAAAATGTGTGACTGATTAGCATAGTGTCATATGGTGCAAAATAAACTGCAGAAATGGGCATCATGTTTCAATCTTTATTCCTTATGATTAAGAATAAATCAAAAAGTGGTGACGGCTGGAGGCATCAGACTTGTGGCTTGATAGGTTGTCGCTCCTGTTCAGCGTGAGTGCCATGGAAAACGGTATCTGAAAAGCAGAACGTGATATTATGATGAGAAAATGAAATTGCAGTAAAGGTTTGCAAAACCTGCACAATAAGTGGTTCACACAGACATAATAAAGGCTAATAACAAAACAACAAATGCAAACAGGCATGGTCAGAAACCAAGTTTTTAACGTCGAGATCAGACATGTCATATGCTAGAATTACCGCACATAGCTCCCACAATCACGCACACTCACTCGATTCTGTAATAACGCCCAACGTCATCGCAGTGTATGCAAATCACGAAAACAGCAAACAGAAACGAGCGAAGAGTGCACGGCCGCGGCCGCACCAACGCGCGCCGTCGAAAGTCTAGAGCTTTTTCACTTTACCGGTGAAGCTTGTCCAACTTGAATGACCGCGTACGTTCTGGAAGCACCGTACTATATCTGCACCTCAAACTACCGTCTTTAAGTCAACAAAAACCATTATATATAGTGCGTCTGAGCGTTCTGTACACAGGCATTTTTTTTTCACGTTCCCACGCGCCGAAGCACGCTACACACTCAAGGTTGATGGAAATGTTATGAAGTAGTCTAAAGTGCATCTCAAAACGACATCTTGGACATTCAGCAGCGCAGACACAACGTGCGATCAGCAAAAAATGACCCTTGATAATTGTTTGCATCGCTCACTATAAGGGAGCTTGCGCAGCAACGCGCATAGCGGTGGCAACACGTTAACTGACAGCTTCAGTTGGGCATCCGCAACAGCCCTGCGGGCACAGGCTGCTGTTGGAAATGGCTGGCAGATAACTTCCGAAAAGCTGCTGCAGACGCCCAGCTAAAGCTGTATGATTAGTACCTACGAAAGCAGTACACTCACCGTTAACTGGCGCCCGTTGTTCCTGTCCGCAGCTCCAGGAATATTCCGTCCTCCAAGCGTCACCGCGTCACTTCGTGCACGGAGCCGGCGTCAACACCAACACCACCGAAGACATACATGATGAGATTTTGCACCACGTGCGTGACATATTGACAATTGGAAACAGAGGACCGGACACCATGTGCAAATGGCACCAGGGCAAAATTCAAAAGAATGAAGAAAATAAAGCGTTTAGAATTCTTGAAAGCAAGCGCCTCAAGACGCGTGGTTTTGTAAGCACTTTTCTTTATAGCAACAGCCTCTATCAATAACAGAATGTGGTATGAACTCGGGGAATTGATTTCACTCAAAGGTGCATCATGTAAGACACTGCGCTAGCGAAAATTTGTTCCACTCAAAGAAAGGTTTCTGGATCGGGGAGGAAATTGCGTTGCTAAACGTAACACTGGCTTTCAAAATACTGGCGTAATCAACCGCGCAAACAGAAGTCAGCAAACGCATTACGTTGTTGATCTATCTATCTATCTATCTATCTATCTATCTATCTATCTATCTATCTATCTATCTATCTATCTATCTATCTATCTATCTATCTATCTATCTATCTATCTATCTATCTATCTATCTATCTATCTATCTATCTATCTATCTATCTATCTATCTATCTATCTATCTATCTATCTATCTATCTATCTATCTATCTATCTATCTATCTAAGTCTGGGCGCTGTCGTAATCGCCTCCTTAACTTAGTGTAGACCGAAATTGGCAGGGGAGGGTAAGAGGGTTTGACGAATATAAGTGTCTGGTGATGACATGAAAAAAGCGAAAATCCTGTGGCGGACGTCGTCAAACCCTTTACTTCAGACAGGCGTGGCACAAACCGTAGACCACGCGCCGCTTAATTATGATAATTGTTGAGGTTTAACGTATGTTCTTTCTTTCTTTCTTTATTTCTTTCTTCCTTTCTTTCTTTCTTTCTTTCTTTCTTTCTTTCTTTCTCTCTTTCTTTCTTCCTTTCTTTCTTTCCTTCTTTCTTCCTTTCTTTCTTTTCTTTCTTTTCCTTCTGTTTTTTCACAGCCACGCTTACTTCTTTTGCACAGTGATGCTGCTGTCGTTTTCACTCACGTACTCCATGTCAAGGCGGAAATACTTTTTCGCAACTAAAACGACACTGACGAGACTAATTAACAACAGCTTGTTAATTAACATATGAATTATTGATTTGATGGCATTTATTCACATTTGAAAGTTGTAGCGCGCACCAATTCATGGCATAACCATTCCTTAAAAATCATGAAAGTTGCGCGTAATTCCAAATATTCTTCCTTGAATCTGAAACTGATCGCGTCCGGCGCGCATAAAACACCGCCTCTCTGTTACGTAAGACCGGAACTAGACGGGTGAAGAAAGTGAGAAAACTTGAGTCAAGGCGTGCCGAAGCAGAACATGGTCAGTAAAATCAGCAAGCGTTCTGAAATACGCAAGTACACAGCTTATTCTTTGGGTGTGATGTGTGGTGCTTATCTGCTTTTTTTAATTAAGCTTATCTTAAGCTTAAACTTATCTTAAGCTTTTCTTAAGAACAGGAACGAAATAGCACTTCGCCTGGCTGCAAGAAGGAGCGCCGCAGTGGCTGCCCGTGCGTTTTATGCTACACAGGGAAAGAAAAAGTTGATATTACGGTTTTCATGCTGACAGTTCGAAAGAAACTGACAAACACTAAACACCACACGCAAAAGTAAGGTGATCCGCAGGTCCACGTGAGGTGACTTGACGCTTTTCACGAAAAGATCAGGCCACGACGCGCCTTCAGTCAGATTTTATCCCTTCCTTGTCACAAGAAGTTCCGGTCTGACGTAACAGAGTAGCCGTGTTTTCTGCGCGCCGGACGTGATGAGTTTCGATTTAGCCCTTGAAATTCGATTATGAATATTTCAAATTACGTTCAGCTTTCGTGATTTCAAAATATGGGTATGCCATAAATTTGCACGCACTACAACTTTGCAATATAAAGAACTGCCTTCCAGGAAGATAATTAAAAAGTTAATCAACGAGTTTTTGTTATTCAGTCTCGTCAATGTCATTTTAGTTGGGACAAAGCATTTCCGCCTCGACATGGAGTAGGTGTGCTAAAACAACTGGGGCGTGACTGTCATGGAATTTTTATAAAAAACCTGTATAATAGAACCCCGCTGTTAGGTTCCTCTGATGCGTTTTCCCGGCTGTTCATTTCCGCTGGTCCCGGCACAGCTCCTAGGGGACACAATGTATTTGAAACCCCGCTGTTACGTCTTAACTGTGGGGCCGTTCCCGTGTGATACGTCGCGAAGTGCGCTCCGAGCCGGCCGAGCGACCACGGAAGAGAGCGGGCATGTTTACGTTTCACGCAGCTTGGCCTGGTTTGACAGTAAGATTAGCCGCATGAGACACGCAAGCGACAGGTACATTAGGTTGCTGCGAACAAAAGCATAGCCTTCGAGATCCGAATCGCAAAAATTGCGTCTGTGACGTAATTGCTCGTGAAAGCAATACCTTCGAGACTCGCGTTTGCTTCTGCCATCGCGTAGGCATGAACTCATCATCATCGTCATTTGTCGGAGGAGTTGCATTTCACGCGTTTCGCAGTCGGACTCGTCGGGCTGGTCATGTTGCATGTGCTTATTTCTTTCACGCCTAGAGAACTGTTGGTGCCAAAAGAATCGAATACGTCGATTAAATTTCTACGGATGACGAAGTTCCGAGCTCCGCGTTTCTATCGATTGACTAGATCGTGGCTGAGTGCGCCTGTGCGTGCACCAGTGCGTGCGCCAGTGACAAAATTTGGGAATTGGTGGAACAGGGGTCATTTTCTTCGACCATCGCTTTCTGGGTTTACTGTCACATTCGCGAGGCGTTCCACTGTCTATCATGAGCCATCGTGGTACGACACTGTGCCAACAGTGTTGCACTATCCCTCGGAGGCGCCGACGCAACCGGTGACAATCTCGCGAAGGTATCGCCATAAGTGATTTGCCAGCTGTGGGCCGTGGTGGCAGTAGATTTATTTAAAAAATGATGCTGCAGCTGCTCAAAAAAGTTGTCGTGCTGCTCCGGCATGAGTAAATGCCCCACCCAACGTTGCACGGTATTTCAAAGCATTAGCATTGAAATAAAATTCTTTATCACAAAACATTTTTTCCATTTTCCTGTTTCTCGGCTATTGAACTTCCCGGTTGTTATGTTCATTTTTTACGCTCCCTTCAAAAACGTATCGGCAGGGTTCTACTAAACACAAAAGAAGAAGGAAGAACTGATGACACCAGCGCTGTGTCGTCAACTTTCTCCTGCCAGCGCTCGTGTCGTCAGTTCTTCCTTCTTTTGTACTTGTGTGTGTGCCCTGTTTTATGATGAACTGATACTGAGATACCCTTGTTTTTGAAGTAACGGTATATTTCGAAGATACTTTTGCAAAACGACGAAAGAAGTATCCGGGAATACAAATACAGGAAGACAGACACAAAAATACAGATACTGAAATATTTCTTAGTTATGTGGAGGCTGATGTTCCGTAAATACATTTATTAAGTGATGCATAACGTTGTCAATAATGTTGTAGCGGATTAAAACATGCAAGTCAACCATATCGCTCGAATTACTAACGAGCACCAGTGAATTGAGAAAAAAGCACGCCTTTATTTTACACACATCATGTTTTCCTGAGAAGGTTGTTGCATTCATCAGCTTCTTAACTAAGCTGTCTTCTAGGCAGCGTCGGTTCGGCTTGAACACAAAAGTCGCGAAATAGAAAAGTTTCGCTACCACTTTGGAGGAGCACAAGTTCGTGTTAATTATAACGAATAAATACCAAAATACCTCCGAAAAAAAATTCGGGGCGCTGCGCCGGCCTTGAGAGAGATCTACAGGTTTTCCCGCTCAATTTAATCCAAGCGCCAGCCAAATTAATCTAGGCGCCAGTCAATTTAATCCAGCCGCCACTCAAATTAATCCAGGTGCCATTCATTTTAATCCAAGTGCCACTGAAATTAATCCAACCGCCAGCCGATTTAATCCAGACGCCAGCGAATTTAATCCTGATGACATCGTGACTTCAAAGCGACCCAGAATTTTCGGGAACGCGTGGAGTGAATAGCTTCGGAGTGAATTTAAGAGGAAATATTATCAAGATGCGTAGAATAAACAATGAATGAGTCACTAGTGACACAATGTGACTCGCGCGACTTCTTCACGCCTATCACCCGCGTACGCACTATTCACACCTTCGACATGTATATCAAAGGAAAGGCCGTCCACACAGTAATAACTTCATACCTATTGCCCAGGCCTATGATCTGATCACTAGTGACTCAGGTGACGTCATCACGCATATCACCCACGCACGCGCTGTCTTAACCTTCCGTCATGCATATCAAAAGGAACGTCTTTGAGAGAGTAATGACTTGAACCCTGTCACTTGGCCAAGTGATGTGATCACTAGTGACTCGCGTGACGTTATCACGCCTAACACCCACGCAAGCACTCTCTAACCTGCCTTCATGCATATCAAACGAAACGTCTTTGAGAGGGTAATAAGTTGAACGCCGTCACTCGGCCTAGTGACGTGATCACTAGTGACTCGCGTGACGTCATCACGCATTTGAGCCATGCACACGCAGTACAAACCTGTCTTCATACATATCAAACGAAACGTCTTCGAGAGGGCAATAACTTGAACGCCGTCACTTGGCCTAGTGACGTGATCACTAGTGACTCGCGTGACGTCATCACGCCTAACACCCACGCACGCGCTGTCCTAACCTGTCTTCATGCATATCAAACGAAACGTCTTTGAGAGGGTAATAACTTCAACGCTGTCACTCGGCCTAGTGATGTGATCACTAGTGACTCGCGTGACGTCATCAGGCATTTGAGCCACGCACACGCAGTACAAACCTGTCTTCACACATATCAAACGAAACGTCTTCGAGAGGGCAATAACTTGAACGCCGTCACTTGGCCTAGTGACGTGATTACTAGTGACTCGCGTGACGTCATCACGCCTGACACCCACGCAAGCACTCTCTAACCTGCCTTCATGCATATCAAACGAAACGTCTTCGAGAGGGTAATAACTTGAACGCTGTCACTCGGCCTAGTGACGGGATCACTAGTGACTCGCGTGATGTCATCACGCCTGACATTCACGCAAGCACTCTCTAACCTGCCTTCATGCATATCAAACGAAACGTCGTTGAGAGAGTAATAACTTGAAGGCCGTCGCAGGCAGCGTCTGCTAGTAGAAAACTGACTGATCGCGCTGCACAGCCGTTCACCGGCCAACCCGTATATGTAGGCACCGGATCGCGCGTTTCGAATTCAGTCAAGGGTGTCTTCACATGGCTTTCGCTTGACTTGACGCTTTTCTTGACTCGAGTAGATGCGATGGAAGCAACAGTACCTTCAACCAGTAGTGGGGTACAACCCAACGTCAGCGTCCCACCACTCGTTGAAGGCAACGCTTCTTCTTCATTCAATAAATAAGAATAATAAAAGCGAAATAACAATTAAGCATTTCCAAACCATACTCAATTACGCAACATTCACCCGAAACCGTCACCACTATGCGACGCATTTACTCCAGCTCGTCGTGTGGGAAGATGTGGGCGGCTTTCTTGTTGCTTCTCGTCGCAGTATGCCTTGGAAACGCGGGCAGCCAGGCCGCACTACAGTGAACGAACAGGCGTTCACCACCAAACAGGCACGCTTATTCCAAGCACACTAACCTATAAGAAACGGCGTGGCGTAGAAGGTAGAAAGAAAGGCACGAGTCAGGCACAGCGTTCAACGCCGCATCAGCAAATGGTCACCTGCAATTAGCAATAGTATGTATCTCAAGTACGAGGACTGCCCTCTATTACAACGGATTTGTTTCACAGGATAACCTGATGAATTATTATTTGAGCCGAAGGAGTGGTTGACAAATCCTTTTGTAGCATGTTTTGAAACAGGCAGACCGTGCGTCTTATGCTTCATTATGTATATACAGTGTTATGACTTACCTGGCATGTTATCGCAATGCCGAAGCAAAGATGATGCCCGGTTAAAACACCCACCCGACATTAAGAAACAATCGTTGTTCTTATAACGTCGAGCTTGCTAAATCGGTTATGAAATGGGTGATGAAAGAGAACCGGGGCAAGTCCGTGGAAAACGAAATTTATCATTATACAGGCAAAGCAGTTTTCATAAACACGCAGCCGTACTTGTGCTGCTGAGCGGTGTTTCACATATCAAGGCAGTCGAGGGCAGCTTGTACGAAAGTGTAATTGTGCCTATCATAAGCGGCACAGTCCACACGCTGGATGTGCTGCATAGAGCGCCCCGCGGCCTCAACCAGCAGAGCACGGCGATGTTCTTTCTTGGAGATCCCTCCCGGCGTCGTGAGGAGATCATCCCTCCGCTCGCTTAGAAAGCCCTTCACGCCTGCCTTGAACTTTGAGAAAAGCTCCTCAATTGGATTGAAGAATGGGCTGTATGGCGGTAGCCACTTGACTGTGTGGTCGCTTGCCGCGAGGACAGCCTGTTCGGCGCGGCGGGGCGCTGGTGCGTTGTCAAACAGGAACACTGCCTGTATTCCCGGTTCCTGCTGAGAAACTTTTCTCGACACTTCTGCGAGAAAGTCGTTGAAGACAGCCCAGTGGACCTTGTCCACAATTGTCCAATGGACAAGGCCGTTCGCCGACACGCAGGCTATAACATTTACATTCGCCCCCTTTGCGCTAGTTGACAAACGGCACGCTGGAGCACCTCGTTTCGCCCTTCCGAAACTGCGCGAGCACCATACGTTAAAGTTGGCCTCGTCGATGTAGTATCGTGTTAGTGTAGTTCCCTCGCTCTGAAGCCACTGGGCATATCGGCGCCGTAGCTCTTTCACGTCGGCGCGATTTCGATCTACTGGCCTCTGGGTCAGCAGCTTCACCGAATATCCATGGCCATCGAGAAGCCGATCAATCGTCGACGTCAAACTGAAGCAGACGACAGTGTGCTGCGGCGAAAACAGCTGCGACACACTGCTGTCTGCTTTAGTTTGATTTAAAGCAATTGCTTCGAATCATAAATAACCAGCATTATGGTATTCCCACAGAATGTAAAACGTATTTAAAACGCATTTACAATTCTCAATTTTCGTTCTACAATGCAGACGACAATCACACGAAATAGTGAATTGAAGATACGTTTTACATCAAATTGAAGCAGACGACAGTGTGTCGCAGCTGTTTTCGCCGAGTCTGTTTCACGCAGACGACGGGACGACGTGGTGCGACGCGAGTGACAAGCCAGCATAGTTCCAAGTTTCTGTTGGTGACATCGTTATGTGAGCGCTTTTGCAGGCCTTGGAATAAGTGAAAGTTGGCGCTGCGACCACTGGTGCTATGGAAGACCGAGACACTCGACGCCCCGGAAGGCCGCGGAAGGCACCTGATGAACAGAAGAAAAAGTACGCTCGCGTTTCCCCTGCAGATCGTGGCCGGATAATAGATGTTCACAGGCGCGGAGGTGATTTAAAAGTGCTCTCCGAAACACTGGGCATCAATATAAAGACCGTGCGTTCTATTGCCGCTACTGGCCGTGACACAGCTAAAACACGTGGTGGTTCGTTCAAGAAGTTTGGACCGGACGTGGTGGACGCCCTGAAACAAATCGTACAGGAAAATCCATCCTTCACGCTGGAACAAATAAAGAGGGCCCTCAAGGAAGAGATGCCTAATATTGAAGTGAGCACGTCGACGATTGATCGGCTTCTTGATGGCCATGGATATTCGGTGAAGCTGCTGACCCAGAGGCCAGTAGATCGAAATCGCGCCGACGTGAAGCAGCTGCGGCGCCGATATGCCCAGTGGCTTCAGAGCGAGGGAACTACACTAACACGATACTACATCGACGAGACCAACTTCAACGCATGGTGCTCGCGCAGTTTCGGAAGGGCGAAATGAGGTGCTCCAGCGTGCCGTTTGTCAACTAGCGCAAAGAGGGCGAATGTAAATGTTATAGCCTGCGTGTCGGCGAACGGCCTTGTCCATTGGACAATTGCGGACAAGGTCCACTGGGCTGTCTTCAACGACTTTCTCGCAGAAGTGTCGAGAAAAGTTTCTCAGCAGGAACCGGGAATACAGGCAGTGTTCCTGTTTGACAACGCACCAGCGCACCGCCGCGCCGAACAGGCTGTCCTCGCGGCAAGCGACCACACAGTCAAGTGGCTACCGCCATACAGCCCATTCTTCAATCCAATTGAGGAGCTTTTCTCAAAGTTCAAGGCAGGTGTGAAGGGCTTTCTAAGCGAGCGGAGGGATGATCTCCTCACGACACCGGGAGGGATCTCCAAGAAAGAACATCGCCGTGCTCTGCTGGTTGAGGCCGCGGGGCGCTCTATGCAGCACATCCAGCGTGTGGACTGTGCCGCTTATGATAGGCACAATTACACTTTCGTACAAGCTGCCCTCGACTGCCTTGATATGTGAAACACTGCTCAGCAGCACAAGTACGGCTGCGTGTTTATGAAAACTGCTTTGCCTGTATAATGATAAATTTCGTTTTCCACGGACTTGCCCCGGTTCTCTTTCATCACCCATTTCATAACCGATTTAGCAAGCTCGACGTTATAAGAACAACGATTGTTTCTTAAGGTCGGGTGGGTGTTTTAACCGGGCATCATCTTTGCTTCGGCATTGCGATAACATGCCAGGTAAGTCATAACACTGTATATACATAATCAAGCATAAGACGCACGGTCTGCCTGTTTCAAAACATGCTACAAAAGGATTTGTCAACCACTCCTTCGGCTCAAATAATAATTCATCTGGTTATCCTGTGAAACAAATCCGTTGTAATAGAGGGCAGTCCTCGTACTTGAGATACATACTATTGCTAATTGCAGGTGACCATTTGCTGATGCGGCGTTGAACGCTGTGCCTGACTCGTGCCTTTCTTTCTACCTTCTACGCCACGCCGTTTCTTATAGGTTAGTGTGCTTGGAATAAGCGTGCCTGTTTGGTGGTGAACGCCTGTTCGTTCACTGTAGTGCGGCCTGGCTGCCCGCGTTTCCAAGGCATACTGCGACGAGAAGCAACAAGAAAGCCGCCCACATCTTCCCACACGACGAGCTGGAGTAAATGCGTCGCATAGTGGTGACGGTTTCGGGTGAAGGTTGCGTAATTGAGTATGGTTTGGAAATGCTTAATTGTTATTTCGCCTTTATTATTCTTATTTATTCAATGAAGAAGAAGCGTTGCCTTCAACGAGGTGGTGGGACGCTGATGTTGGGTTGTACCCCACTACTGGTTGAAGGTACTGTTGCTTCCATCGCATCTACTCGAGTCAAGAAAAGCGTCAAGTCAAGCGAAAGCCATGTGAAGACACCCTTGACTGAATCGAAAACGCGCGATCCGGTGCCTACATATACGGGTTGGCCGGTGAACGGCTGTGCAGCGCGATCAGTCAGTTTCTACTAGCAGATGCTGCCTGCGACGGCCTTCAAGTTATTACTCTCTCAACGACGTTTCGTTTGATATGCATGAAGGCAGGTTAGAGAGTGCTTGCGTGAATGTCAGGGCGTGATGACATCACGCGAGTCACTAGTGATCCCGTCACTAGGGCCGAGTGACAGCGTTCAAGTTATTACTCTCTCGAAGACGTTTCGGTTTGATATGCATGAAGGCAGGTTAGAGAGTGCCTGCGTGGGTGTTATGCGTGATGACGTCACGTGAGTCACTAGTGATCCCGTCACTAGGCCGAGTGACAGCGTTCAAGTTATTACCCTCTCGAAGACGTTTCGTTTGATATGCATGAATGCAGGTTAGAGAGTGCTTCCGTGGGTGTCAGGCGTGATGACGTCACGCGAGTCACTAGTAATCACGTCACTAGGCCATGTGACGGCGTTCAAGTTATTGCCCTCTCGAAGACGTTTCGTTTGATATGTGTGAAGACAGGTTTGTACTGCGTGTGCGTGGCTCAAATGCGTGATGACGTCACGCGAGTCACTAGTGATCACATCACTAGGCCGAGTGACCAGCGTTCAAGTTATTACCCTCTCAAAGACGTTTCGTTTGATATGCATGAAGACAGGTTAGGGCAGCGCAGTGCGTGGGTGTCAGGCGTGATGACGTCACGCGAGTCACTAGTGATCACGTCACTAGGCCAAGTGACGGCATTCAAGTTATTACCCTCTCAAAGACGTTTCGTTTGATATGTATGAAGACAGGTTTGTACTGCGTGTGCGTGGCTCAAATGCGTGATGACGTCACGCGAGTCACTAGTGATCACATCACTAGGCCGAGTGACAGCGTTCAAGTTATTACCCTCTCAAAGACGTTTCGTTTGATATGCATGAAGACAGGTTAGGGCAGCGCATGCGTGGGTGTCAGGCGTGATGACGTCACGCGAGTCACTAGTGATCACGTCACTAGGCCAAGTGACGGCATTCAAGTTATTACCCTCTCAAAGACGTTTCGTTTGATATGTATGAAGACAGGTTTGTACTGCGCGTGCGTGGCTCAAATGCGTGATGACGTCACGCGAGTCACTAGTGATCACGTCACTAGGCCGAGTGACGGCGTTCAAGTTATTACCCTCTCAAAGACGTTTCGTTTGATATGCATGAAGACAGGTTAGGACAGCGTGTGCGTGGCTCAAATGCGTGATGACGTCACGCGAGTCACTAGTGATCACGTCACTAGGCCAAGTGACGGCGTTCAAGTTATTACCCTCTCAAAGACGTTTCGTTTGATATGTATGAAGACAGGTTTATACTGCGTGTGCGTGGCTCAAATGCGTGATGGCGTCACGCGAGTCACTAGTGATCACGTCACTAGGCCGAGTGACGGCGTTCAAGTTATTACCCTCTCAAAGACGTTTCGTTTGATATGCATGAATGCAGGTTGGAGAGTGCTTGCGTGGGTGTTAGGCGTGATGACGTCACGCGAGTGATTAGTGATCACATCACTAGGCCAAGTGACAGGTTTCAAGTCATTACTCTCTCAAAGACGTTTCGTTTGATATGCTTGACGGAAGGTTAAGACAGCGCGTGCGTGGGTGATATGCGTGATGACGTCACCTGAGTCACTAGTGATCAGATCATAGGCCTGGGCAATAGGTATCAAGTTATTACTGTGTGGAGGGCCTTTCCTTTGATATACATGTCGAAGGTGTGAATAGTGCGTACGCGGGTGATAGGCGTGATGAAGTCGCGCGAGTCACATTGTGTCACTAGTGACTCATTCATTGTTTATTCTACGCATCTTGATAATATTTCCTCTTAAATTCATTCCGAAGCTATTCACTCCACGCGTTCCCGAAAATTCTGGGTCGCTTTGAAGTCACGATGTCGTCAGGATTAAATTCGCTGGCCTCTGGATTAAATCGGCTGGCGGTTGGATTAATTTCAGTGGCACTTGGATTAAAATGAATGGCACCTGGATTAATTTGAGTGGCGGCTGGATTAAATTGACTGGCGCCTAGATTAATTTGGCTGGCGCTTGGATTAAATTGAGCGGGAAAACCTGTACTTTCGTCAGCCCTACCTCCTCTATTTTATCGTCACTGCCGTGGGACGCTTTACCACATTGGACATCCTGTGCTTGTACGGAACCCTTCACCGCTCTCCGTGTGCCGCCGAACCGCGGCACGCTTTTGTTTGGCCTAGCATAGAGAAGTCTTCCTTTCCTTCGTCGGGGCACATCAGCTCAATAACGACAAAAAAGTAGCGCGATACCCATGTCCCTAATAGTATCGCGATACATTCGATACACCGTAAAGGTATTTCACTACTGAGATACAAATACATGTTTCAAAGGTATCTTAATACAGAAAAACAGATACTCAAAATTATCTCTGAGATACTATCGTGATACTCTTGTATCGCGATACTGCGCAGCCCTGCCTCACTAAAGCCTCTTAATCCTATTTAACGTCTTTTGACTCCTCAAGTAAGTCAGTGTAGCTTTGCTTGACAGCGCCCTTCTGTTGAACGGTCCCAGGTTCCGTCTCCAGAGTCAGCCGGTTTGGATTCATAGATTATTAACGCCATCTGCTGTTGTACCAGTCCGACAACCTCCGTGGTGAGACACTCCGCATCTTGTGGAGTCTGAGGGCCACGATGTAATGGTGAGCTTGGTTTAGGAAGTGGCGGCCAGATACTGCACCAGGGAGACCTATTCCTGTTCGGGCGAGGGAGTTACACGTAGAGGGAGAAACGCAAAGAGAATAACCATTCGGACGCCTCGCCGGTCTAAAAGCCACCCACAGGGGTGACTTCTAAACCGGCGTAGAATAGACCTTTGGTGCATCCAATTAAAAATAAAGTATATGCAGTGAGTCTGATTATGTCTTTTGTTTTGATTTTGTTGAATAACGCATTCCTCAGACGCTGAAGGACGACGGAGTCACATGAGCATCCAGCCTGCACTAGCCGCAAACCTTGCTCGTTTGCTTTCTCCTGCCACGCCTACAATTCCGCATTTGGTATGTAGCTTGATTATGTTAAATTTTTAAAGCCAACAATATATTTTTAGAGGGTATGCAGGAACTCAATTGAAAGAAAATTTTCAATTCGTCATTTACGACTATTCAAACGGTTAACTGAAATGCTCGGCAACCTATTTTAAAGACAATTTCGAAGTATCTTGTTATTATCTCGTACCGGCCCACAGAGTTGCGCGAGGAGTCGTCGACCGCGTAGCTACCAAATGGCGCGGAGCTGAGCTCCTGGACAATAGGGGTCCCCCAGCCACGTACAATGAACTAACAGAGAACTTTTATCTGATGAGGCGAAAGTATCCGCAGTCGCACAGTAAAATGAACAGGCCTGAGGCATTGACGCTCAGACTCTTGCAGGTCGAGGCATATCCTAGCCCCGCATTCTTGCACAAGATCTATCCGGAAATTCAGACGTCATACAAATGCACGCTTTGCTCAGACTTGGCCAGCTTAGCCCACATTCTCTGGCGATGCCCCTCGTTACGGGTTGACGAAGACGTTACATGGTCCAAGTGGGATGCTGCACTACGCAGTCAGGATTTGAAAGCCCAACTATGGGCTGTCCAACGGACCCACAACGTGGTGGAGAGGCTAGGCCTATCTGTCCCGACGTGGGAGCGGCCCGCTATGTGCTAGTTCACACCCCGATGAACCGAAATAAAGTTTTCCCATTCTATTCCATTATCCTAATAACATGTATATTGAAGTATCTTGTGTCTGTTGTTAGAGCCTTAGCGAAATTCGCACCTGCATCCAGAACTCATGCTCACCGTGGAGTCCACGATATCTATTTTCAATCGCGATAATAAGTCACGGTGATTGCTGAAGGTGATCACTATGTATTGCCAAAGCTCTGTGATATTTGGCATGAAAGGATTGGCAGCAACATTGAAGCCATCAGGCTGCCGTTGTAGAAGCAGGCCATTCATACCGTCGGAGCAAGGTCGCACCACCCAGCGGGTTACCGTGTAGGAGCGTTGCCGTGGTGTTTTCTTTGAAGTCCATGGCAGTGAGGCAGTGAAGTCGAACTATTAGATGCCGCAAAAAGATCAAAGCGGAAGAACATCTCTCTTGCGTAATGCGCAGATGGTGTACAGCAGTTATTCGACTTTAGATTTTTCGAGATGCAGAAACCATCAAATATGGTCAACAGATCTACAAGCACAACGAAGTGAGCCACTTACTATTGTGATAAAGTCAACTTTTGTTACTCTGGGAAGCGGAAGTGAAGTCACACGAGGAGACACGTAATGTGAAAAGCAGTTTTATCTGTGAGAACTAATGCACACAAGTAAAGTGTGTTTGAGACTCTTTTGTGTCACCATGTTGAGCATCTTGATCGTCGAATGGAACCACAGTCGCCACCCTGGCATATTCCTACGTAACAGCCTGTCGGCCCACCGATTGCTTGTCTGTTTGGAGTCACCTGAGAAAGAAAATGTTCAGCAACCGCTTAAATGGGCTAAGTACACAACAGCTATTATTGCGAGTCAGTAAAAAAATAAAACTGATGAGAAATATAATCAACGGTGGTCATGATGAAAAAATTTATGCAGTTGCACTCAGCGTGAAAGCTGTAGTGTAGAGAAGCCTTGGGACATGGTAATAGGTTAGCCTCTCCAGCGCCTTCTAGTGGGTCATAGTAGGCCTTGAGGCGCTCCACGTTGACAATGTCGCGCCCTCGACGGCGCATGTCCGAAGCTGGTTCGATGGGTTCGATCAAGTAGTTGACCGGGGATGTGCGCTCGACGACCCGGTATGGGCCTTCGTATTTCGGCAGCAGTTTTGAAGAAAGGCCACTTGCAGTGGTAGGGACCGAGAGCCATACGAGCAATCCAGGAAGGAACGTGGGTTCAGAAGTGGTGGTGCCATCGCGAATGCTCTTCTGCAGCTCTTGTTCCTGCGTCGTAAATGTCTTGGCAAGCTCGCGACACTCTTCAGCGAGCCTGGCTGTGTCAGAAATAGGCGCACACTCAGATGAATCCGGCTTGTATGGAAGTATCGTGTCGATGGTGTGCGACGGGTGCCTTCCGTACAGTAAGAAGAACGGTGAAAAACCAGTAGTGCTCTGAGGGGCGGTGTTATAGGCGTAGGTGACGAAGGGCAGAATGGCATCCCAATTGGTGTGGTCGGCGGCGACGTACATTGACAGCATGTCGCCGAGCGTGCGGTTAAAGCGTTCGGTTAGGCCATTCGTCTGCGGGTGGTAAGCAGTAGTTTTGCGGTGAACAGCATGGCACTCTTTCAGAATGGCTTCCACGACTTCCGATAAGAAGACACGGCCTCGGTCACTGAGAAGCTCTTGGGGTGGACCGTGACGCAGTATGAATCGGTGTAGTAGGAAGGAGGCAACATCGCGCGCTGTAGCCGCAGGGAGGGCGGCGGTTTCGGCGTATCGCGTTAGATGGTCAACAGCGACGATGGCCCAGCGGTTACCAGCCGAACTCAGAGGAAGTGGTCCATACAAATCGATGCCCACGCGCCCGAACGGACGGTTAGGGCAAGGTAATGGTTGTAGACCTGCTGGCGACACGTGCGTTGCAGGTTTTCGGCGTTGGCAATCGAGGCAGGAGCGAACGAACTTCTGCACGTAGCGGTACATCCCACGCCAGAAGTATCGTTGTCGAATGCGGTGGTAAGTTTTGGATACCCCAGAGTGCGCGCATTGCGGGTCGGAGTGGAAGGCCTCGCATATATCAGAACGCAGACTGCTGGGTATTACTAGTAGCCACTGGCGGCCGTCGGCGTTGTAATTGCGTCGGTGCAGGAGGTCGTCACGAACGGCGAAATGGTGGGCTTGACGACGTAACGCGCGAGTGGATGGTGTTGCCGTCGGATCAGTGAGCAAGTCGATCAACGAGGTGATCCATTTATCCTTGCGCTGTTCGGTAGCGATGGTGTGAACGCTGATTGAAGCAACAGCTATGTGAGATACTGAGCAGGGGGCATTGTCGTCAGGCAAGGGAGAGCGCGAGAGGGCGTCGGCGTCAGCATGCTGGCGTCCGTTGCGGTACAGCACGCGGATGTCGTAGTCCTGCAGGCGAAGTGCCCAGCGGGCGAGACGGCCTGAGGGATCCTTCAATGACGACAGCCAGCATAGTGCATGATGGTCGGTGACGACATCAAATGGGCGACCATACAAATAAGGTCGAAACTTTGTAAGGGCCCATATGATCGCCAGGCACTCTTTTTCCGTGACTGAGTAATTGGTCTCGGCTCTGGTAGGAACTGGTAGGAATTGGTCTCGGCTAACAGTAGGAACTGCGGAGCAGGGATTCGCCTGTCCTTCAGCGACGCTCGCGTTCACAGAAAGCCACGCGCAGGCGTTCCAAAAACGTGCCGCTTGCTCGGAGTCCATGGCGGTAAAGGAAACCTTTATTTGTGATGCAGTGGCGCCGTCTGCCCTCCTCCTCACTCTCACATCCCTTTTCCACCCCATTGCTATACTATACTACACATGGCTACGAAATGTTTTACCCTCCACCTCTTTCTTTCCTTCCTCACTCTCACATCTGTCCTCGTCCCTCCCACTTCCCTTTCTCACCCCCATGCTATACTGTACTGTACACGGCGATGTTATGCTTTACCCTCCCCCGCGTCCTCTGCCCTGGAGCAGTGGTTATGATGCTCAACTGCTGACACGAAGATCGTGGGTTCGATCCCGACCGCATAGTCGTACTTCGATGGAGGCGAAATGCTAGTGGCCCGCGTACTGTTCGATGTTAGTGCACGTTAAAGAACAAGAAGTGGTCAAAATTTCCGAAGCCCTCCACTACGGCGTCTCTAATAATAATATCGTGGTTTTGGGACGTAAAACGAGATATTATTACCCTCCCCCTTCTCCTTTTTCTCATCCTCACATCACTCCTCCTGGCCCTCAGTTCCCTTTCCTACCCATTGCTATATTATACTGCACATGGCTATGCTATACTTTGCTGGCTAGTCTATGCTTTACCTTCTTTCATCCTCATTCCAATCTTCACCTTCACATCCCTCCTGACTGTCACTTCCCTTTCCCGCCACCTTGCTACACATGGCTGTGCTATAGACGGCTATGTATACATGGTTTTGCCTGCGTGACGCCATACATGAAAATGCTATGCTCTACCCTCCCTCTTTACACTCCTCCTCATTTTCCCTTTCCTTTCCCACACACTAACTGTACCATACTATGCATGGCTATACAATACACAATTTTGCCTGCGCGCTGCTATACATGCCTATGCTATGCTATGCCTTGTACCTTCTTCCTTTCCCCCTCCTCGCGGTCACTTCTCCTTCCCACCCCCTGCTATACATGGATATGCTATGCATTACCCTCTTCCTTCCTCCTTTCCCTCCTCTTCACCCTCACTTCTTTCCCACCTCATTGCTATACATGGCTATGCTATTGTCACGTGGTCGTGACGTCGACGAAGACAGCAGTCGGCGTTTGCAGAATGAAACTGTTTATTTGGGCCGAACTTGTGGCCGGGAAAATGAGAACTAGAACTACAGCAATACACGCTGTACAATGATAGCGGCGAACAGGGCGTCGTCCGTCGATCAACTGACAAGCGGTCACGCGCGTCGGCTTTTATACAGGCGCTATCGAACTTTCCAGCAATATCGCTGGTGGCGGCGTTATCTCTAGACAAAGCTGGAATATTCGCGTGCGGGGCGCAATCTTAACAAACCGATCTACTACAATCGCGAAGCTTCTAGAACACTACTTCGCGGACAGCGTCGAGCGTTGATAACCGTCCCTGCCGGTCAAACCCGAATACATCAAAACAAGACAAGAAGTGGGCGTGGCACTATGCTGCCCCTGCTGCCTTACTCCTCGGCCCAAAGTAAACTCGTCAAAAGGGCTTTCATCCAAAGGTGCTTAATTAATGCCCTAGACAGGTCCTGTCAGCACACAGTTCACACGAGCTTCAATGCTCAGGCGGACTGCCTCAAGAAGTCCGGATTCTCAGAGAGGTTGCTGGCTGCCGTCGCCGAAAGCATGCACGGAACTCAGACGTACGAACGCCGCACTGCAGATAATGGTGCCCAAACGAGCGTGGTAGAACGCGACAAAGTCGCAGTCATCTCGTTCAAACACCATCTATAGCACAGGCTGAGAGACATCGGCCATCACGTGGGTGTACGCGTTCTTTTTTCGGCTCCGTACAAGCTCGCCCCGCTCTCGAAGAGCAGCCCTGTTGCGAGACGGGATCGTAACCGGTTCGTGGATTGTGAGTGCGGGGTGGTTTACAGAATTCCTGTCGTATGCAGCCTGCTATGTCGGTCAGACTGGCAGGTGCCTCAACGACCGACTTTGTGAACGTGCAAACAACGTCCGGAACAAGAGGGATGATTTTCTGGCTCTTCATTGCGATCAGTGTGGTTGTCACCCTGCGTCTCATAACACTTCTGCTTTGTACGAGCACAAAGATGAGCGCACCCGCGTCATTGTTGAAGCGGCGCAAATGAAGCGGGAGGGCTCCTCATGCGTGAGGAAGCTGTCCATATTAGTTTGCGATAAAGAGGTTGCATTTTTGGAAGGTGCGGGTTCACGCATGCGGTGACACCGCCTGGTCTATTTTCAATTTTTTTGTTTTTTTGTTTTTTTTTGGGGGGGGGGGGAGGAGGTTGATCTTATGCCTTTATGTTCGTACACGCGCAGCTCATTCTGTTGATGCTTGGTTGACACGTAACACTCTTTACTCTTTCTGTTTGACGTTTCACCAACTGCCTGAATAGATATACCTTTCGTTTCATAGTAAAGTTTAGTTGAAAGTTAGCGCTTGTCTGCGTCCCTTCTTGTCCTTTGTGTTGCTTCCGCGCTATTACGATTCTGATCATGGAGCAATGGATCACTAACTAGCCCGATCTGCCAGCTTTCTAGGCTATGCTATACATGTGCTTGCCAGCATGATGCCATACAAAGCTATGTTATGCTCCACCCTCTCCCCTCTTCTTTTCTTTCCTCCTCACACTCACTTTTCTTTCCCGCACCTTAACTATATCATACTACACATGGCTATGTTTATATGGTTTTGCTTGCGTTACACCATACATAGTTATGCTGTTCGAAATTCGAAGCATTTCTTAGCGAACCTTTGGCACTTTGAGCGTTCTATCTATCTATCTATCTATCTATATAGCCGCCTACGTCTGGGTGGTATCGTGATCGCCTCCTTAACTTGCTGTACACCAAAATTGGTAAGGGAGTGTATGAGGATTTGACGTATACGACTGTGGGGTCACGACATGAATAACGTGAAAATCCTGTCGCGTACGTCGTCAAACCCTCTCCTCCAGACTGGTGTGGCACATACCCGTTTACCACGGGCCGCGGTGTACGGGTATGCGCCACAGGTGTCTGACAGTTTATATCTATTCAGGAACGGCGACAACAGACATTGGTAATTTAAATGCGAGAGTATTAAGAAAAACTGACATCGGCAGCGTTGACCCGACGAATACAAAGAATAAATATCAGGGTCCCAGCAGGAATCGAACCCAAACTTTCTGCGTGGCAATCAAGTATTCTACCAGAGAGCCACGCCAGCTCTCGAAACCGCTTTGGAAAAGGACCCTACGCTGGCGTAATGTTGGTGAAACGTCAATTGCGGTTGCACTGCTGGCTATCTAATTTTACAAACATTATATATGTACTCCTATGATAGAGGCGTCATACTAGATTAACGTCTGTGGTTTCAGTGCTGGCTCCGCTTTTATAGCAGTTTAATAAACGTTACATTTGTATTGCTATGATTGCAGGACGCGAATAGTCAAGTTTATTCGAAAGCACCAGTGATAACGCTGGAATGTTCGACAACTGCTTTATAAAAGACGACGCGCTCCGCCGATGATCAGATTAGTCGACGGCCGACGACTGTTTCCGCCGCGTTGACAGTGTGAATCGCTCGTACTTTACCTTGTAATTTCCGGGCCCAAATTCGCCCAAATGAAAAGTTTGGTGTTGGACACGCCGACTGCTGCCTTCGTAAACGTCACGACCACGTGACAATATAAGAGACTGGTAAATATCAGTTCTGCGAACTGATATGCCACTGATAGGTGATAGATGAACTGATAGGTGAAGCAAAGGTTATTAGAGAGAAATGTTATCTTTCTGAGAAATCCGTACGAATTTCCTTGTCGCTCTGTACTACAGAGAGGTAGGTAGATGGTACTGTCAGAGATTTCTTGCTAAAACCACACCCAGCAAAAAAGCGGGTCACACTACGCCCTAAACGAGGGTTGTCCACGAAGCAAGGATTGTGAACCACGACTGCTTAATTTGTTGAATAATGACATACCCAGTGCAATGTGGCTGCGGCATCTAGTCAATCTGGATCGTTGTTATCATTGCATGTTTCTCAACTTATTGCTAAAGATATACTGATCGCGCGCAACGACAACGCTAATATTCACTAACGTAAAACTTACCATGCAAGCTGCACCTTCTCGCCTTGGTTTACCGTTCTTGTCCCTGCAGTCTGGAGATCCGTAGTAGAACTACAAGGTGGATTAAAAAAAACGTGATCCGGTTGGTTATTAGATTAATTAAATATGTCGGGGTGCGTTTAGAGGTAGCACAACGATTAGGGAGATTTTTTTACTTTTAAGTGTATGAGCTAAGGTGGAACTATGAGTCAGTTACAGGATATAATATATAAGTTACCGACAAGCGTTCTGCTGCAGTCACCTACACGTGACTACAACTCAGCTTTTGAATTTTTAAATTTCACCTCGTCGAAATATGACTGTCCATTTCGACATCGATCTGCAGTGGAACGCTTCATTGGTTAAGGTTCTGGTGGAGCTGTAACAGTAGACAACATTTTACAGCGGGGTTATTATAGGTTAAATTTCCTGCAGATTCGTGAGTGCGTAGAGAAAAAAACGACAGTGGTTACCCTCTCGCCATTGGTCGCTGGAGCGCACCTGTCGCGGCTGGAGCCAGTTGTTATATGGTGATGTACTCGTGGTTAAAGGAAACCCCTCTTGAGGAGAACATGGCAATGCCGACATGGGGAATGGCGGACATCAGAAAAATTTGGGATTTGAGAAAATTTTATCCCAGACATACGCTTCGTCATGCGCCCTTTAGGGTGTATCCACACGACGGACCGAATCCGCCTTTTCCGCGGCGGACGGCGCATCACGTGACCCCGCGTCACGGATTTGTGCCATCCGTGGCGCGTCCGCGGACGTCGCGGACGGAAAATGCCAAGCTCTTTTTCGCATTCGGATTCGCGCGGAATAACACAACAGATTTAGCCGAAGGTGCCATTATCGGTCTGGCAACAAGCGCTGCCTTTTCTTTTTCTTGTATGGAACTCCATCTTCAACTTAAAAGAAACTCTGCGCCGTAGACGGAAACATAAAAACCTTCAATAATTTTGCTAGCGATGAATGCGTTTTCGACTTTCAGACTGCTCGCGCCATCTAGAGAAAAAAGGAACAAGCAAGCATTCGCACATTATTATGACCTCTGGGATTTGGTAGCACTCGCGCTACCGCAGATCACCGAGCTCATGTTCTGTTAATAGAGGCACTCACTAAGCCTACAGCTCTCAGAAAACGAGTACGGCGCTCGGAAACAGTACCAAATTGTCATGAATACGTTGCCGGCGAAGCTTGAGGACACAAACCTAAAGCCGACACAATCGTCAGTTTAGGACTAACAGGCCGTGCAATGCGCGGCGAAGAGCTTAAAGATTCGAAGCGGGAAGCTCTCACTTCAGACAGTGCCGCCATGTTTTTTTGCTGCGGCGCGTCCGTCTAAAGGCTGTTTCACATGCCGCGATTGCAGCGAAGAAAATCGCTCGGTTCGCTCTGTTCGCAACCGCCGCTAATGGCGGTTTCGTTTCACATGGACCGCGAATGGTCTGCGATTTTCGCTCTGCGACTGGCGCGGCGCGCAAAGTTGCTTGCTGCCGTTGTTCGTGGCAGACACGGCATAATTTTCGAATGTAATGTAATAATCTGTGTGTTATGATATTCTTAAATTTTCATCACAGGTAGCGAAGAGCACGCGTGTTTTGCCATTTAAAAACACTTTCCAATCTAAGTTCACTTGAGAATACGCAACTACGGCCATAACCAAAACAAACTCGTTAGCGCAATTTCGACGGCTCGGCCGGGTCGGCACAATTTCGACGGGTCTCGACTGAAAAATCGCTCCGCCGCTGCGAACAGAGCGAAAAATTTCCAACATGTTGGTCGCTCGCCGCTGACCGCTGCGGCGAGAGCGATCGGCCGTTTTTTTTCTCTGCGAGCGAATTCGCAGCATGAAAATCGCTCTGTTTTGTGTCATGTGAAACGGCCTTAATCGCTTCGTCCGTCGTCTGGATGTGCTTTCCGGCCGGACGGGCGGCGGAACGATCGTCCGCGGACGAGATGTCCGCGGATATGTCCGTCGTGTGGATACACGCTTAGGGGCCGCTCATGCTGCTGACAAGCGTTACAAAGAAGACACAATGCCATGCTGCTCAAGCCCAGCTTTGTACGCAGGCCGCTGTTTACAATGAAACTTTACGCTCACGCATATCTTAGGCAACTCCCAAAGGAATTGTTGCACCCATTAGCTTCGCTGGTCATTGACATTCACTCAGTGGAAGGGTCTCGAGTTCTTTTTTTCAGAACTTCAGTGTGTCACTTCACGAGATTAGGTGCACTTTCGCGTAAATTGCTTAACCTTAAACAGTCAATCATTCTTTCATAAGAAAAAAAATGCTATACCTTAGTACTTTCACAACAGGCGTTCTTGAAGGATATCAATATACATACACTAGAAAGATTGTTGGGCGAATATTTTGCATGATATAAAATGAAGGGAAACTACTAATACCGATGCAGGCGCAGTTTTTGCTCAGAGCTGAAGGCAGAATTTTAGTACAACGTATCTTCTTGCATGAATGTACTTACAGAGAGGGGAATCGTCTCATATGTTAAGAAATGCAACACTGAAAGTGCGTGTTACGTGTAAATATTGGAGCTCAATATATGTGAGGTGATATATGTGAGGTTAAATACACTTGGCGTGATACACACACACATCGAAAGGTTAAATAGGGTGATGGTACAGGAGGGCTTTGAAAACAGCAAGGTTTCAAGGGGCGAGAATGGCTATCCAGTTCCTGTACCCTGCTTAGGTTTTCCTCTGTCATTCAGGTTCTGCGTACACTTAAACGTGATTTGACAAAAGAAGTAGTGTAGACAAAGGCTGCGGCTACAAGAACATATAAGCAGAAAGTCCAACAAAACGTTCACCAGCAGATCAACAGAAGGTTCAACAAGGCTTAGAAACTTCTAAGCATTCCCGGAAATGTTTTGTATTGATTTAATAGACGCAACTTCTTGGAGTTACAGAATCTTGCACGATCGCACATGGCCGTTGGAACCTTTGTAGAGCTCAACTGCACTCGCAAGTTTCCACATTTGTTGTAGTAATTTGTCGGCGGGCGCTGTAACGATATCTCCTGGTTTGATTTCTCTACTTGTGCCCTTATAAGAAAACTGATCTGATCAAAGTTGCAGAACAGGTTCCTTCTGTCTTTTCCAGGATACCTGATTGAGACGTTCCCTCTAGTTGTGTCGTCAGACCGCTTCGGTCCTAGTCAAGTGTGCTCACAAGTCAGCATTTCGCTGCGGTAGTGCCGGCAATCTACCTATAATGACGCTGTCTGCTGGAGTTCTTGCGCCTGTTTCTTCGCTGTCAGACTCTATACAGGCCAAAGGACTAGACTTTACGACTCTTCACAGCTATTCATAGTTTAGAAGCAACCTGCCGAGGATTTTTCACAGTTGAAGATTGATCGCCCTGGCCAGACGCTCTCACCAACCTCCCAACCGTGGACCTCTGGGAATATTAAACTTTAACACGACTGCTTTCTCACTTAAAATCCAATTACTTTTCCTTCCGATAGCAGACTGTACAGTTTCTTCAAGCCTCTCGCGGCATTGTTTTATGTTATTGTGCTGTCCAAATAAATTACGCGTGATAGGCCCCACCGCGAGGAGAAGCGCCCTGAGGACGCGAGAAATGCTTCTGAGGTCATACTGCTAACAAGTTCCAGTTGCACTGCTCTCTATGCAGCACGTGCGAATGGCGCTATATAGCATCTAATCCTTCCTGTTCGGTCCCCTACAAAGTGGTGCTGCGAAGTCGACTCCCGCGACTTGGAATGAGTGTAGTAGACGTTAAACAATGACGTGCTATAGGTGTACTTGCAAAAGCATCGCCACGGGCTACTCAGTAGCGCCGGCACACTTAAGAGCTGTGTACTGCCTCTTTCACCAGTGTTCGCGCTCGACAGATTCAATAGCCGTATCTCAACTGTGTGATCATATCTCGCACTCCTCCGTGCATTATTTCGCAGTGCACTCTCATTGCAAACAATACAGAAAAGTGGTCGTCGTGAGAGGATAACGGGCGGTTTTACGTGCCCAGATGCATCAAGGTTTAGTAGGCGCCCACCGACCAAAGAATTCTGTCGGCGTCGAAAAAGACGTTCTGATCTTTGATGTGAGATATATATACTCCATGTGCATACCTTTCGACATCGAATTGCTACCTTCGCGGGAGGCTTTCTGCTGCATATGTCTGATACAATATCTTCCGGAGATCTCTTTCAATCTCGTGCGGCCCATACTGGCCATCTGGAAGCTGAAGCGATCTCTTCGGCTTCCAGATGACCAGTATGGGCTGTCTTTTTCTTCAGCAGTGATTAATCTATCGGAAAATCTATGCTGTGACCCTGAGTAGCTTGTCAACTTTGCTGTGCTTTTCTACGCCCAGAATTGATGCTAATGTTGTTTCAGATACGATCACAACCTCATCGGTAACGACTTCCCAGATGACCATGTCGTTTATGCAGATGGAGTCCGCCGTGGATGATGGCCATTTGTCTTGTGACTCGCTTAGCCATTCAGGTCCATGGCACGAAGTACTGTAAGGCAACAATTTCTCTATTGAGCACCGGCGTGTGAGTAGGTTTGCTGGATTCAGCGGTCCCGGACAATACCTCCACATGGGAGGGTAGGTTGCCGCTCGGATATCTTTAACTCAGTTAGACAAGAATTGTGTACACTACATCGTGTCTCCTTTTATCCATGACAGCGCGATCTGCGCATCCCACCACAGCGTGCACGCAGTTCAGCTTTAAATCAAGGAGTGAAGTGCTGCAGACATAACTAAGGAGCCATTCAAGACCCCTGGAAGCTCCAGCTGTGGGAATGTCGTTGTCTTAAGAGGTGTCACGGGTGCTCTTGTAATTAGCAGCTCGGGTCTTGGAGAGCGAGTTGGTAGGACGTAAATCACAGATGCGCACGCTGAAGGGCTCGCATCGCGAAATATGTGTAACAGCAGTAATCGGTGCAATTTTTTACCTAGCAGAATCCTGGTTTGAGCTAGTTGGTACTGGTCCGTAACTGAGAAAAGTTTTCGGCGCGAAGTGAACAAGGACACATAGCACAAAGGAACAGGACGGGCGCCAACTTCCAATTAATTTTACTCCATAAGGCAAAGGGATGACGCCTGCGTGAGCACGGCTTCGCTACCACTTGAATACAAAGAGCTAAGTTTTCTCAGCAGCACCTTGGGGTTCTTTGATTGTTAAGAAAAAAAAACAAATTGTGATACGTGCGCATATGAGCATGTGTATTGACTGCGCTATAAAATCGTCTTCCCACTGTGGAATAAAATTAATTGGAAGTTGCTGCCCGTCCTGTTCCTTTGTGCTATGTGTCCTCGTTCATTTTGCGCCGAAAAGCTTGTCAGTTATTTGTTGCCAGTCGATCGCGGCCAGCGAGTTTCTGGACTGAGGGTCCCTTCCACCTTGTGTGAACCCGAGCTTACGAGCTCGGGAACACTGTTTCGGGAAGTTAAAGGTTTATTTCATCAGCATTGTTCCAAGGTAACTCGCTCTTGCGACACCGTGCAAGGATGGTAGTTGACAGACCCACTCATCTCATTCTCCTTGCATATAATGAGGCAGTCGATCATCCCAGCCTCTTCTACGAGTCCACAACTTCTGGAAGAAGGTCGATGGATTCAGTGCAGCAATCGTTAGGGGAGCATCGGGCTTTTAGATATTTATCACTAGCACTTTCCGCTGTAGAGGCTCTCCCTTTAAAAATCACGCGACATTAGTACACACCCTTCACAGTGGTTATGTTCCGGGGAGCCTAGAGATGCGGCCGAAGCACGACTTGCGGATGTCGTGCGCTCTCTCGGCGACACGATGGAGGAAGCAAACTTGCCCAAGCCGAACGTAAGAAACCGGAGGAGCAGCCTGCTGTGGCGCACGAATGGCGCGAGTCAAGCTTAAGAGATCTGCAAATAAACATACAAAAAAATGCGAACCTGTGTTTGTTACGTCTTTTTATTAAACAAGAGAAAGTCAGTTTCGCCGGAAGGGTGAAATAACGAATGTGATAGCAACAAATAGACCACTCTCACAGCGAGTCGCACTAAGCCACCGCTACCGCTGTGCATGCCGGTACTTGTAGTACTCAGTACGTTCAGCTGCGTATAGCTCATGCATCGGCGAGCTGCAATGACGAGCTTTAGCGGCCGTATTGGATATATAGCTATGGTTCGGTTCACGTGACAGGTGCTGGAATGCTACAACAGCAGGCTGAAGCAAAACGACTCGGATTTTACGTGTTTTTAAAGGATGTCAAGCTCCGACAGGAATGTGTGCGACAGACAACGAAGTCAGACAGAGCGAGAGCTACCTCACACTTTCTTGTTCGACGTGTTTGTGAATTCCGTGTGTATAATGCATCTAGCTTACCCATGCGCTATTGCGTCATAACAAACTTGCTGCGCTACCGATGGACCGATGAGCGAAAGTAAAACTTCATACAACGTGGGCTGATCCCCTTGCCGGAGTGATCGCCGCCAGCTGCAACAGATTAGATACAGCGTGTTTACTCAACAAAACAGACGTCGCTTAAATATATAGCGATAACTACATCGACCTCTCCCCAAAAGCGATCACAACTGTCAAGTGTCTATCATCAACGAGACCTGTGTTGGAACCATTTATCGGGGCCATCGCAGCTGCAGTTTCGTTTTCGCTGTGCGGTCTGTCAACCTTGTGCGAAGCACTTCGTGTTCCCTCTCTCTTTTGTTTCCCACTGGTGTTGCACCGTGTGGCAGCACCGCCTTTTTACGGATGGTTATTACATTAAATATCAGTTTTATTATACGTTGTCGCCGTCCGTCATCTGCCCGAGGAGTGGCCGCTACAGAGACGCGCGCCATGGAATCGGAACAAGACCTGTGATACAACCCACGCTTATAACTGCATGCTGTGCACAGCTGGCGCCATGGTGTGCACGGCGAAAACACCGGCGTGCCGGCATCGCAGCCAGCTTCGCTACCAGGACTCCCCTATTCCTTTCAATATTTAATATTATCACGAACGCAACGCAAAATGGCGTTAGCGGCAGCGAAGCTTAGTTCCTTATATGAGCATAGGCGGCTCTTATTAGCGTACCGTACACAGCAGTTTCGAAGCGGTAAGCCTAGCGACGATATCGGCGCCGAGTTATCGGCCGAAGGCGCCGCTGGTGGCTGGAGCGGGCTACTCCTTCTCAACCGTATTGCGTGTGTCGCCAAAATCTCTTACTGACTCGTTCATTCCTTGTGCAGCCGGAAATATTTTGCCGTTCTGGAGATTTCCGTGGCGTTAAAACTTTTGCACATGACATGCGGTCAATGGGCGTTCCGCGGACGCGCTCCTAACCTGCTTCAAGGCGACCATTTCATCTTCATTCACGTTTAACAAATTGCCGTCATCAAAATCCTGCGTTGACAACACAGTGTACATGCAAAGTGTTGCTTGCAGAAAAATCAAGCGCTAAAACCATTTTTTCGTCCCTTATATTTTTTTCCGTCTTCGTAGTCGCGGAGAGCTCTATGCAGTTTGGGCATGCTATTTTCCGGATATATCTAGCTTGTGTCGTTTGCGCGCTGACGTTCACTGAAGAAGGTTTTTGCTCTAATAATGACGGTAACGCGATTTCTCGTTTATGTTATCACTAAGATTCATTGAGCGATGCGACGCAAGCGCATGAACAGGACGAGACGATCTGGTCACATGTAAGCACTATCGACTGCTCTTTTTTTCTTAGCGCTAGGATGCAGTTTAAGCTGCAATAAAATAACATATATTGAAGGTCCAGAAAGAGTTTTCCACAGCGTTTAGTCGTTTTATGTGCCGAGGACTTATGCAACACGCCAATATACCTGAAGCACGGGGCAATCAGCCACACCAGCAGCGCTCAGAGTACTGCAACTAAGATGGCGACAGTGCCAGGGTCGGTAGTAGACATGTGCGCCGGACCCAAAATCACCGGCGGCGGCGCGCCGGTGTGTCCACCTCCGGCGGGGGCGCGTGAACGGCGCGGGGTTCGTCGGACCGGCGGCGGCGCGGCGCGGGGGGTGGGGGGGGGGGGACGAAGCAGTGAATGCGATAAGTACACGCCGCAATGTTACATGAACGAGGGCTAGCAGCTAACTCTTTTTCATCCGGTCTCACTTAACTCTACAAAACTCTGGTGTATGGCACTACGGCCGCTCCTGGGAGAGAGCGGTTTTCGGTGAGTTTGTCATATGAGTGGTCCGAGCGCGAAGCAGTGAGATCACAGCGCTCACAGCGCGTAGAAGGTATACGAGCTGTTCGCTGGGGGATGTCTGCCGAAATAGCGAGCGTGCCAGCGCTCTCGACCGCGCCCTTATAGTAAAGGTTCACAGTTGCTGCTCGAGTTACGTAGTCCCTCTCCCCAGACATCCCTTCCTGCTCCTTCGCCCAGCAAATGACGGGCGGGGCGTTTCCTTCTGCCTGAGGAGCAATCGACGGCAGGCCTCGCACGCGGGTTGATGTTATTCCGTGTGACGGAGATGGCCAGCTTGTTTCATCTATGCTTTAGCCATGTTCCTTGCCAACGCTCGCGAGCCTTTACTCGCGGGTATAACATACAATGCGCGGAGCGATGTTATCGATTTAGAGCTTATACGGAACATGACGGCGATGGTGAAAGGCTGTCCTGAGTGTCCATGCAATTGCTAACGCAATAAAAATACACAAAAAACCGTCCAAGCGGACTCGCCTTTTTCCTTGAAAGCTGCATCGTCTCCGCTGTAAAGAGAGCGTCCGTTGGAAGAATCATATATTCCGGCACCTTTTCTATTGGGTTCGTTCACGCCTTAAATACCCTTCCTACAGGGGACATCTCCTCGCCACTTATTTCTTCATAAAGCACGCGTACAATGTCAGCACTAAGCGTTGAACCTATCATGATTTCGCGCTTGTCGGCTACAGTTTATTATCTCTGCATGCGCGGTCGCAAACGCACAAAATGGAGCGCAATCAGTTAATCACGCATGATAGTCATACGAGAGAAGCCCAGCTCTCAGTTTTACTGCAATACGAGAGAAGCAAGAGCGGGTGGGCAGCTGCATAGCAAAGCAGAATGGAAGACTGTTATTTCTCGTATATGGACCAGTCGAGAGTATGTACCCTGATGATGTTGCGTGAATAACTGTTCTGGCATCACGAAGTGCACGAAGAGACAAGAAATGCCTAGCGAGAATAACGCGCTCGTTGTTCTTGTTTTTTTGTTGTATTTTCAAGGGCTGTTACGGGCCCGTTATAAAAACAGGGCGTGCAAACACGGACACAGGAGAGTAGTAGAGACACCAGAAACGCCGCTAACAAGTGAAACATCACAAAGCGGCGGAACCGAAGGTAGACACAAATATTTATCTTCGCATGCCCACTTAAGGGGCTATACCTATCAATTAAGTGCGAGTAGTGGTCTACGTGAAAGATAGCTGTTCACTCTCTCGACTTTTCTCTTATGTCCGTGTTTCCACGTCATGTCTTCTTAACATGAATACCTACCAACTAGCTCAGCTATATTATAAGTTTGTCACTCTTTACTTCTGTATTTATTTATTGATTTACTCGAGTAAGAATGAAAGGAAAAAGTGTACTAACGAACCGCGATATATATACTGCTTATCTATTTTATTCATTTCTGCACAGTGTACTAGGTCCAAGACTCCAAGAATATGCTATCGAGCCAGTCGGGTCGTCGCCCTTTAAGGCTCCAGAACGCGGCAGCTTTAGGTCAGGCAATACTCGTGATATTTCTGGAGAATAAAAAGACATTACAACTTCTGGGGAGCTATTCTCGATGCGTTCATCCAAAGGAGGTGTCCACAGTCCATTTCGGCAGAGCGCATTCAGTGATTCGAAAAAGCGGTGAGCCGTGATGTCACCTCGCTCTTGACCACGTCGCCGTACCAAACCCGCCAGCACATTCCTAGCGTAAGAAGAGAGTGGACGAAATGCAAAGCGATTGGAACTTTTCAAGTCCTAATTTGCATATGAATGTGTCCCAGATATTTGAGAACGACGCAGGGAATGCGTACCGACCTTGCAGCTGCGTTAGACGAGCGGCGGCATTACGCCTAAATCGATGGCCAACATTATCAAAAGACATGTGCACCGAAAACCGGATCTCTGAGGGCTGCGTTCGTTGCAATGAAGCGCATTCCGTCTCTATCGTTTGTGTCGAGAGTGTTTGAAAGCTTCGTGATATCATGATGGCGCAGCAGAACAAGAACCGAAAACAGGGGGCGCGGTTCTCGCCGAGCTCCCGCTATTCAGCGGCCGCTAAAATGGACTGTTCATTACATGGACAGATCGAGAAGAGCTCCTCCGGCGAAGTGCTGTATTTTATTTCCAGATTCCCCATTCTAATTAAAAGAAAGAGTAACGGCGGCGCGCCGCAATTATTGCGCGGCGGCGGCGGCGGCGGCAGCGCGATCTCTCTTGGGACTTCGGCGGCGGCGCGAGCGGCGTGACCAAAAACAGGCGGCGGTGGCCGCGCGGCGCGGCAGCGCACACCTCTAGTCGGAAGCTCGCGCATGCGCGGGTGATCTGTTGGGATCGGCCTTTTGGAATGTCATACGAAGCAAGGTTAGCTGCTAACTCTTTTAGGATCCGATCTGTCGTAATTGTACAGAACACTGGCGCAAACGCGGCCACTCCAGCGATAGAAGCGGTTTTCGTGCTCTCTGCCGCTTCGGAGCGGATCAAGCACAAAAAGATCAGTCAGTAAGCAAGAAAAAGGGATGCGCGAAAAGAACGCACAAGTATACAAATGTCACATTTCTTAGTGCGCGGTCGTTCTGTGTATGCCTGTGTGTTCTTTACGTGCGCCCCCTTTTGTGTTTGAGCAGCGCGCCGCAAGTGTCGAGGTGCTAGCCTTTCGGCGCGTGACATTCCCAGTTGTTGCTATCGCATTCATTGCTTTGCCCTTGGGGCGAAAGTGACTTTTTTTAATGGTGCACTGGCTTGAGAGCCAGGTCAAGAACAGAGAACGACGAACGGCTGGGACACACACACGCTTGGGCTCGCGCTCTCGTTTGCCGAGACAGGCAGTCAGTCTGGCCCGGGTCTTCGAGCAGCAAGGTTGTTTTCCTCCTTGAGGCCTCTGTGTTCTCTCTTAGGGCTCCGGCCGACCACTGTCACTGAGCATACAAAGACAAGAACGGGTAATCGGAAGATGACGGGGAGGATAAAAATATGAAGGATAAGCAGCAGGAAAAGGAGGAGGCCAAGAGCCAGAACAGGCTGACGCTAAGGACGAGGAGGAGCGGCGTGGCACGGAAGACAGGAGGAAAACGAAGAAATGAAGGAGCACATAGAAGATGCTGAGGCTCTCATGACATTGAACGAGCAGGGCGACGGTGACGACGACGGTGAGGGTGATGATGACGACGATGATGCCCTTCTCGATGGATAGGATTACGACGAGGAAGGGGACGACTCCGAGGAAAATGAAGAGAAGAAGTACGAAACGATCGGCGAGGAGGAGGAGGGCGGTGCATCGACGGGAATGAGCTGGCCGACGAAGAACAACTAGACGGAGAAGGAGGAGTCGAACGTGGGCCGTCGGGCGTCTGCTGCCAAACCGTGCGCGCCTGAGACAGCTGGCTGGCCTTCCCAGTGTAGGATGCTGTGAGTTGGCGGCTGCACTTCACCGGCGACCTTCCGAGTGCACTTTCTGAGCGAAGGCGGGGACGGCGACCGGGCGGGCGTCTTAGTACGGGTATGGTTTGGGACCTCCGGGATATCCCGGAAGATCTCGAAAAGTTTAGGACACGGAGGTGCCTGGAAGACCTCGATCCCGGACCTACACTGCCTCTTCTTCTGCTCCTGTTCGCATCCTCGCTCGGTGCACCAGCTCTCCTGGTTTCACTGGCAGTAGGGGCGTCGTCACAGCAGGCTGCCGCGGGCCATCGTCACCGTCTTTGGGGGGATTGGAGGGGGGAGTCACTACGTGAATGCCGCCAGAGTGACGCTCTGGAGAAGTAGACACCTAAGTGCGCATGGAGTGCTGGGTATGCGCAGGTGGTTGGGCTCAGCGCGGTGCTGGCCAGACGCTGCTGGCCGTGGCCTTCGGTTTGTGACAGAGGAGACACGGTCATCTTACACAATTCTTTAACTATCTTCCGCATTCTCTGACATTTCGTCAGAGGCACTGCGAAAGCCGGCGAGTGCGTGTAAAAACGTGAAAAAGCGCAAAGCAGCATTCTATCTTACCGCCCGCGTAGTCACTGCATCATTTTGTTGCGCCAAAGAAGCGCGTGACGCTGTGAAGAGTACTTACGCTCTAGGGTTGTCATAAACGCGGTGGACGCCATACACCGCTTGTTTTAAAAAAACCATTATCCCAAATAAACTGTTAAAAATAAATCTCCTTATATACGCTTCAAAATCAATACAAGTATGTATTTTACTTCAAGTGCATAAGCAATCCCCATGCGTCTGAGAAGGAGGCATTTCAAACATTTTTCAACGTTCGCGCCCCTTCGTCTTCGAAACAACTCAGTCATCGACCTCAATACTTTATTGGCAGGCTTAGTGTAAGATATCCAGACATGCGATATTCTTTTACTACATGTGTATACAATGTAGAATTGAAAATACACATATATTGTCAAACTAGACGCCGTACCGCTGTATTGCTGCACAACCGTTCACTGATCACCCCGTATGTATAGGCACTGGATTTCAATCTCCAAGGTAGTGCCTGCGTGAGATATCTCCTGTGCGTGATTAAACAATAAAAATTCACAGCGTACATGTAAAATTAAAGTGAGCTGCAAGTCGCCATGACTCTCATAGACCCTTTAGTATAAACGCGCCCGATCTCACGTCGTTGATGATGTACAGGGCAAAATTCATGGAAGATTCACATATGGCGCGTGTCATTGGTGGATGCAATCGTTAGATTTAGTGCGGCGACGTACGCTAGGGGGACCGTTGTAATGAAGGGACCACGTAAACCAACAGTACAATAAAAGTTTAATGTTTAATATATACACAGTGTTTCTCACGTGTTTACTTGATCCTATACTGGGCGAATTACCCCGTGGATATGCTGTGGATTTTTTTTTCTTTTGCCCTAGCCGCGATCGCTCCCCAACGCGTGTGTATTTAAGTCTGAGGCACGGGAAAATTCATTTAATGCACACGCCATAATCATCAGAATAAATATGCTTTTTCACTTAACTGCATACTTAACCTAACAGCCAGGAACTTTCTTCTGAAATCTTGTATGTATGTATGTATGTATGTATGTATGTATGTATGTATGTATGTATTATGTATGTATGTATGCATGTATGTATGTATGTATGTATGTATGTATGTATGTATGTATGTATGTATGTATGTATGTATGTATGTATTCTATTTACCTCCTGCATACATAACCAGGTGGCGGGAGGCATGGTTCACTGGCGTTGCGTGCGCACAGTTGCTATTCATTTGTTCCTCAGGCACGCATTTCCAAGGGGTTAATCCAAGCTGTGCGAGCAATTTGCATCGCCGCCCATCGTGGAAAGAACTGCGATATATAGAGTGTTTGTGCTTGAAGATTGTTTCCTGTATTTGTATTTCTGTGCCCCTGGCTGGCGCGCTAATGCACAACCTTGCTCTTTAAATCGAACATTGCTGGTCTGTTCGCAGATGGGCTTTGATATATTCGCTGTAGGCGCATCCTTCCTTAGGGCGATATTGCTTCATCAATTTCACGAGCATAGGTGAAGACTATGAAACTACTAAATTATGTCTTACAAAGTCAAGGAGAAACGGTGGTTGATAATCCGGCGAGAGAGTAGCTCTCCCCTCAGCGCCGGCAGGAGGCGCCGTGACTGGTCGCTCCTTCTCGGCAGGACCTTCATCTGCGAAACCAAGCGTTGCGAGCATTGCTGAAAAATTATATTTCTCAGTGCAGCATTTCCCTAATGTTAGGTAGAACTGGGGCTACAGGCTGTCTTGCATTTAGTGTACATAAGTGGAGGATAGAAACCCCCATTAAGAAGTAACATATTTTCCAGAAGTCAAAACGCGACATGTGAGAGTGCGCTTAATAAAAAAAAAACACGAATGGGTTCATATTGTTGCGGTGTCGCAGCTATCACTATGGTGAAGTGAGCATAGAAGAGGAGGACGACGCGGGCTGGTAAACAACAACCGCTATATTGACTGTTGGACAATTTTTCATTGCAAATATATCGTAAATATATTCGCAACATTATTGAGATCATTTGGTCGCACACGCATTTACAAGTACGTAGCGTTTTGGTGGAAACAGCTGTGATTTTCTCGGTTTATGTGTATTGGAAGTGTTTTACTAGCATGTAGCGCGCAATATGAAGCGCGACAATCTGGTGAGAGAAATAATTTCATCGCGGCCAGCAACTTTTAAATGCGAAGCATTTCTTAGCGAACCTCAGGCACTTTGGGCGTTTCTATCTATCTATCTATCTATCTATCTATCTATCTAGCCGCCTACGTCTGGGCGCTCTCCCGGTCGTCTCCATAGGTTGAAATATACCAAAATTTGCATAGCATAGGATGAGTGTATGAGGAATACGATTCGCCGGTGATGACATGAATAACGCTAAATACCTGTCGCGTACGTCATGAAATCTTTTCCCTCGGTCACGTATGGCACATACCTGCATACCAGTGCTCATGTTATACGGATATGTGCCACAGGCGATAACGGAGTCCCAATCAACGCAGTAACCGCGAACATACACATTTAGACGTAAGGAAAGTGTTAGTAATAGTAATTGTTTGGGTTTTTCGTCCCAAAACCACGATATGATTATGAAAGACGCCGTAGTGAAGGGCTCCGAAAATTTGGACCATCTGGTACTATTTAACGTGCACTGACATCGCACAGTACACGAGCCTCTAGCATTTCGCCTTTATCGAATTGCGACCACCGCGGCTGGGATCGAACCCGCGACCTTCGGGTCAGCAGCCGAGCACCGTAACCACTAGACCACCATGGTGAGGCGGCGCTGCAGGTTGAGACACGGACCACAAAAAACAAGTCATAGATATAAAAAAACATTTGACTCTGTCAGCCACCTATCTGTGCTGTACGGGCTTACCTCACTTGGGGTACATGGCCGTATTCTTAAATGGATCGCCAACTTCCTGCATGACAGGCAGATATACATTTCTACCAATGATGGCGAAAGCGATCTGTTCAACGTGAACAGAGGTGTACCCCAAGGAAGCGTTCTCAGTCCGCTTCTTTTCAACGCTGCAATGGCAGGTCTTCCAAAAGTGCTGCCAGAAGCCTTGAACATATCCATGTACGCAGACGACATATGCATATGGACGTCTCACAAATCTCTTGAAATCATCAAGCATCGACTTCAACAAGCACTAAATCTAACAAGTGATTACCTCAAGGAGCGAGGCATGGAGATTTCTCACGCCAAATCTGTAGTTCTACCATTCACGAGAAAGAAAGTGAAAAACTTGAAACTTTTTGTGGACGGCCAAAGAATCGAAATCGCACGAAAGCATCGATTCCTTGGTATTACTTTAGACAGCCAACTCAGATGGAATCAACATATAGCCGATCTCGAAAACCAAGTGAACAGTACCATAAATGCTCTTCGTCGCATTGCGGGGACAAAATGGGGCGGAACATCGGCGTCACTACTCCACGTGCATTGTGCTCTTATCCGACAGAAGAGTGCCTACTCCGCGCCAGTTCTCCATAACATATCCCAGACGTCTCTACAGCGACTTCAACTGCTACAAGCACGAAGCCTGCGCGTATGTCTGGGGGTTCCACAGCCAACATCAAGTTCGTTGACATTAGCAGAGGCACGAGAACCCAACTTTAACGTGATTCGAAATGTGGAGACCTGTCGGCAACTCTTTCACCTAGTCACACAACACCCTTCACATCCACTCATATCACAAATTGAAAACCGCCCCGGCACGCAAATACACCGTGTGTACCAACAGTACATTTCACGGCTTCCTGCGTCGACACATTGGACACCGGACTTGAACTATCCGCCCTGGTTGCTAGAGCTACCAATTATTGAAACGTCAATAGAAGGACTTCGTAGTAAACATGACGTACCAGCCATTGCCGCTCTACAGTTGGCCTCACATCACCTGTTTGACAGGTACCAAGGCTACACTCGCGTGTACACCGATGGCTCCGTCAACAAAGAGACTGCGACATCAGCATTCATCATTCAGGAGTTACATGAGGAACATGCATGTCGGCTGAGTCATCTTTCCTCTTCAACAACATCGGAGCTTGTAGCTATTTTGCTAGCCATCGGCTTTATTAAACTGTCAACGACGCCCAGAAGGTGGGTCGTAATCACGGATTCCCTGGCGGCTCTTGCGTGTGTGGAAAATGCCACTTCAGAAAAAGTAGATATACGTATAGTATACGCGATCTTGAAAGAACTTTCAGAAGCTACGAAGTCAGGTCATCACGTGGCATTTCAGTGGGTTCCCAGTCACTGCGGAATCAAGGGAAATGAAATGGCAGATGAGTTGGCGAAAGGCGCTCATTATTACGCACAAACCCGCCTCATTCCTGTATCCCAATGTGACATAAACCAAATTTTACGAAGAACAAAACGTGAATTATGTTTATCCACCTGGTTCCCAGACAGCACAAAGGAATCGATCTTGTAGGCTGTTGACCCTAACCTTGAGTGCCAATTAGACCGCCAACTCCCAAGACGTATCGACACACTCATTCATCGCCTAAGACTCGGAACCGCTTACAGAAAACACTTCTTATTTCGGATTCATCGTGCATCATCGTCAACATGTTCGTGCGGCCACGACGACGAGGATGTGCACCATCTGTTGTTCGACTGTCCCAAGCACGACACACAAGGACGGCGACTCGAACAGGAACTTAACACGCTGGACTCTGAGCGAACGTTTTCCTTAGAGAAAATGCTAGGCCCATGGCCGACAAGGATAAACCATAAAGCAATGAAAGTGCTCCAGCGTTTTCTTGAATCCACTAATATTTGCGATGGCTACTGAGTTCTTGAACTTGTAGGACTGTATATATATATATATATATATATATATATATATATATATATATATATATATATGTTATTTATTTTGTTATCCTAACCTCTATGTGGAAAGGGGTAGCCGTCACCGAGCAATGGTGACAACAACTCCTTCATTTCAATAAAAAAAAGAAGCACAGGGTGACGCGCTAAAGAAATTAGCTTTTTGAAGGATACGGTATCACCGCATACGTAATTCTTGACACGTTTCAGTGACATTGTTTGACATTTTGCGCAATAAATGTTGTAGTTGGCAGCCAGCGCTTGTCCTGTGTAGTATTTCTTCTTTTGTCTCTCGTTTTTCGCGCTGTAATTTCACTATGAACGCTTAACAACTAGCCCGGCTTAGCACTATTTCAAACACCAGATATTATTATTATTTAACCTGCAGCGCATCACAGGCATAAAGACCTACCAACTAGCCCCTTTTGTCGCCTTACTAACTTTTTATTCATTTCTATTCTATTAATTTTCGTATAGTATGTATCTTATTTAGCTTGGAATGGCACTACTCCGAAGAAAAGAAATCGAAATGACTAAAAACTGAAAAAAAACCGTTGAAAATGTACGCAAATGAAAAATACCTAACAATGCACAATCTCGATCAGCGTTCCAAGCTAAATGACTCTCACTTCTATGCCGCAACATCGTGGCATAAAAGCGCCACCTCCAACGAGCATTAAAATGAGAAAGCGTTGAACGTGCAGTTTTACTTTTTGTTGCATTTATGTCGGCTGAGCAAATCACCGGGAGCAGTGTACTTGTCATGACTTACTTGTGGGCGTGTCCTTTGTTTCCGCGGGTTCAGCTTGTGCTGCCTTGTCTTGATGTTCTATCGAAGGTTCAGGATCGTGACCACGCCTACAAGTGAGATTATTCACGCATGGATCTCTCACCGACGGGCACCACAACCTTGCGCACGATTCTTCCTCGGCTGCAAAATGAATACGTCAGTGAGTAGAGCGTACTTTAACACCACTCCTCATGTGGGACGAAAATACGTGTTGAGAGTTCAATTCTAGCGTAAAACCTCTTTGTGCCTAGGTTGCCGGTGAACTGTGTGTGAATGAAAAAAATGCCCCCACCTCCCCGACGGGAATCGTGAGGAAATGTGAATGCATTTCTTGCGCCGAGAGAGGGTACCGTTGCCGCCAGACATTCGCCTTCACCGACCTCTGCCATCGCCTTGAGAGGCGCCCAGCCAGCGAACGGTCGAGAGTGAGGCGCGAGCGGACGGGAGAGTGGGGCGCAAGGAGGAGAGAGAGCGAACGGCGAGGGAAGGAGCTGCGAAGCACTGCACCTACGCTCTCCTACACTCTCTCGCACCACATGCTCCGGTTGCTAGGGGCGAGGATAAACGCGCGCGCCCGCAGCTGTTGCTATGGGAGAGGGCGCCGCGGACAACGCCGGACGCCTGACATAGCCCGACTAAGAAATGCATTCGCATTTAAAAAATCAGAACTGCTCCGTAATGTCAAATGGGGGCATCGAGCTTAAACTCGTAGGCGTTGCCGATAGCCTTAATACTGGGAGCGTTTTTGTAATGAAGTTTCTTCACCCTTCGTGTCGAAACGAACGAAAAATCTGGCGCCGTCACACAACGTGTGTAGATTATTTCTCATATACTCAAGTAAGCATTTTGCCTAGTCAATTGGTGCTTGCCATATCTATGCCTTAAAATGTCTGTGAGATTATTCAGCTGTCGCCGCAGCTGTTGCAATATTCATTGACATTCTGGCGCTCTCTGAGCGCTTCTGGACAGCAAACGCAATCCAAAGGGTAAAATAGAATGTTTTTTAACGATTTCGTTCGTTAGTTTGTTTTTTTCCGCCGCGGGGAGATTTTTAAAGGTGTACTGACATAAAAGTTCAAAGTCGAGATGTGTCCTTCATTCGATTCCTCGGTATGCGTAGGTAATCTTGGCCAAAAGGTCATCTTGGCCAAACTTGAATGGCGTTCGTCGCGTGGAAGTAATTTTACTTTATTTATGGAATTTATTTTCAACACTGCTGCTCTGAGCTGAGAGCGTAGCAGGAGGGCAATACAAAAAGTCAGTACCATATATGAAAGGTTTACAGAACAAGAAACTATGCAAACGAATGTAGGGAAAAAAAAACGAGGTTACAATAAAACATTACAACAACAAACAGTGGTTACATAAATACATACGATGAACTTGCATACATTTATTAAATCACTCAAGTGAAACTGTGTAAGGTTGAACACCATTTGTACAATGAAACAGTAATATCACATTTCATGAAATGTATTTCAGACAAAGAAAAGAGGGAATTAGCCTGTACGTGTTCCTGGCTGTTCCAAGGAGAGGTAACCGACAAGTGTTAATGGGGGATGGGAGTAAGTATGGCATCTGATTGGGACAATACTAGTTATGCGTACCTTTAATTTTATTGGCGAATTCCGTGAACCATTTGGTGTTTGTGATAGATAGAGGGCCAACAGCGTACAAAAGCTCTACGGGAGATTCAGCAACCCTGCGACATCGACAGTAGTGCTACGTGAACGGTGTGATACATTCTGCACATACCATCCTGAGTGACGATACGCTAGTAACAATGACGTCGATGATCTGAGTGTATTTATTTATTGTGGCGCCGACATGTGCCGACGCCCGGCGACGCTCTCACTCCCAGCCAGTGGCTCTCCTTGCTGTCCCGATCCGTGCCTGCGATTCATCGTGTCGCATCGACTGATTTGTCGAGTACTCCTCAGCGCGAGTGCGATCAATCGGAGCGACTACGTGCCAGCATGTCGGGGAACCGCGGCGTAGCGCGGACCTGCTCGTCGAGGCGCAGAAAAAGAGGAAAATGCGTGGCGTTTCATGCATCTCCGAGCCGCGAACCTCAACGCAGCCAGTAGGTTGACTTCGCACGCGCCGTTGGACCAAGGTATCGGACGCCCGTGATCAACAGCCGCTGCACTTTGCGGTGGGCTGCTACAGGGTGAATCCTGTGTTGGCGAATCAGTCGGGTCTGTCTGGCAATACGAGGCCCCTTCTCGAGGCCGGGGCTATTCCCACCGTATATACCGGCATGTGCCCCACTCCACCTGAAAGCTGCTATTCACTCACCAAACGTCCGCGACATGAGGTGCGTAGTCGGTGTGCCTGTGCTCCGACAGTACGGCCGGAGCTGATAAATGCATTGCATTTAACGCAGAGCTGGTCAGGCGAGGATCGCGAGCCTGCTGCTTCTTTCATATCGTTGTCTGTACATGAAATGCATGTCATGATTGTCATGTTACAACCTGTCGTTAATGTTCATCGTACAGTCAATTCATGCGATGCCAATTTTGGTGTATATCTTGCTAGCGCAACGGCCGCGAGCGCACCATGAGCGTGGCATGTAAACCATGCTGTACTTGATATGCATGTCACGATTTTCATGTTACCACCTGTGATTTATGTTATTCATATAGTCACGCCATGCAATACCAAATTTGGTACATGTCAAAAATAGCGAAACGGCCGCAAGCGCACCATGAGCGGGGCATGTATATCATTATGTACAGGCTGTTTCACACTTAGGGGAAATCTCGGAGCGCGTGGCATTGCGATGCGGCCAGCGCTGCAACCACGCGCCGTCGGTAGCTCGCGCGTGCGCATATGTACAACTCTACACCCTTGAAGCGTCTGCGCACGCGCGAGCTGCTGTCGGCGCGCGATTGCAGCGCTAGTCGCATCGCGATGCCAGGCGCTCCGAGATTTCCCCTAAGTATGAAACAGCCTGTACATGAAATGCACAACATGATTTTCTTGTTACCACCTGTCATTTAAGTTCGCCCCACAGAAATGCTTTTTAGCAATTTTGGTATATATCCATCTAATCAAACAGCCGCGAGCACCCCGAGACCATGCCATGTAAATCATGCTGTACATGACATGCGTGCCATGATCTGCACGATAGGACTTCTCACTTATGTTTGTCATACACTGTTGTTACGCCATATCATTTTTTGGCATATATCAATTTAACGAAACGACCGCAAGAGCACAAACACCGTAGCATGTAAATCATGCCGTTCGTGACATGGATGTCATGATTTTCATGTTATGAACTGCGATTTATGTTCGTCATGCAGTCATTTTATACCATAGCAATTTTGGTATACATCCCATTAACGAAACGGCCAGGAGTGCACACAGTCGTAGGCGACTAGATAGATAGATAGATAGATAGATAGATAGATAGATAGATAGATAGATAGATAGATAGATAGATAGATAGATAGATAGATAGATAGATAGATAGATAGATAGATAGATAGATAGATAGATAGATAGATACGCTCAAAGTCGCGGAAGTTCGCTAAGAAATGCTTCGCGTTTAAAAGCACGTGAAATAAAACAGCAACTTCTCCCGGTTGTTGCTGCGTTGCATGCTCCATTTCAACGCGGCTCTCGCATTGACAAGCCCGATCCAATGCTTCCCTGGGAATTCATCACTATATCACAACTTGGAAGTCAACGAAGTTACGACGCAGCGATACAACAGGTATTATTGACGAACGAACCATCATCGAGGAATCATGCGCTATATACCGGGTCTCTCAGCTATCTTTAGCCAAGCGTTAAAAAATACAATAGCAGAGGCAAGCGAGTGGTTGCTCACAGTCACCTTGCGCACTACAGGCAATTTTTTGTTTCGCAATTAATTATTTGTTAATTAGAATTATTCAACTGAATTGCTAAATATTGCCGTTAGGCAAGAAATGCGACTTGCAAAGTTCGAGAGCGTCTTGAGAAACCCACATTGCAATATTTTCGATAAAGAAAGTCTCGCGTATACCATTTTTTCCAAGCTGCAAAGAAAGCTCGTGAAATACAAAAAGAACCACGTGACTAGCGCATTCTCACGGCAGCGAATGCGCTGCTCTCAGCCGTGGTTTGAGCGAACGAAATCACCGGCGGCCGCGACTCGCCGGCTCCGTTGCAGTGGTAGGCCGATAAGTTAATGATAATGATAATATCTCGGCTTTAACGTCCCAAAACGACGATATGATTATGAGAGACGCCGTAGTGGAGGGCTCCGGAAATTTCGACCATCTGGTGTTCTTTAACGTGCCCTAACATCGCACAGTATACGGGCTTCAAACATTTTCACATCCATCGAAAATGCAGCCGCCGCGGCCGGGATTCGATCCCGCGACCTTCGGGTCAGCAGTCGAGCGCCATAACCAGTAGACCACCGTGGCGGAGGTAGGCCGATATGTTGGCGATGGTGTCTTGACCCGCGTCAGCCAGTTGGCGCGCGTGGCGGTGCAAGTTGTAGGAAGCGCGGGCCCTGTTGTAGCAAGCGTATGGACACATGACACGGTGTCATGTGGCCATGCAAAAGTACAGATAGAGCTTCGACACTGCGTCGATGCAACCGTTTTCGCAATGTACAAGACATTAGAGTCGTTTAGCAGGTTAAAAAAATACGGTACAGTATTACCGTACCACTCCTGTTTTATCGCGCGTTGTGCGTTGTGTCGTTTCTCGCTCGTTGTGCATCCGAGGTCGATCCAAATAGGTCGCGAAGCTTCGGGCGAAAAGTTGTTGAGAACCTACTCCCAAGGACACCAGCAAGGGGAGTTATGGGTGCTGCGATTGAAGCGCGACTATGTTTGGAGGGAACAAACGCTAATACCGAAAACCACGTTTTATTCAAGGGCGAAGCAATCTTGGTGTTTGACAAGTGACATTTATTTCCCGAACAGGTGCAATGTAGGCGCAATGTGCCAAGAATGTATGACAGTGTTCAGTTATTACGAAAAACCCTTTGCTTAGCGCCTCCTGAAAACAGGTGCACGTGATTGTTATTCAGTGCAGCCCTTGCGGTGCATGGAAAGGCGCGCTCGTAAAGTTAGTTCGTCGGTGACGACACGTCCCCTCACATGTTCTGGTGTTTCGCACTTGCACGCGTTCCCTGAATTATCGAGGTGAGAATTTGATTTTTGCTCTGCGCGGAGTTGCGAGGTGCGTTTCATCGTTGGTGAGCGTGTTGATTACGGTTTTCAACGAGCAACGGGACGACGCGGCTAACATTTAACGCCGAACGCTTTGCTCGGTACTCGCGGAAACGACGAGGTGTTCCAAGGATGCAACATGAACACGCGTATGCCTGGCGAGCCCTCTCTTCTAGATAAGACACCGGGGAAACGGTTCGGAGCAGTGTGCTTGCTGGATTGTCATGGATCAGCATTCCTGCTGGCCGGTTTCCTCCGTGAACACGCAGTGCCTACAATATTTCCTGTTATCGGTGAGAAGATCGCTGAGTTATCTGTCACGCTACAATTCGCATGCCTGTATACATAACATGTAACGTTCATTTACCGTGCACGTAGTGTACGCACTTTTTGTATTTATTACGACACTTGTTGCTCATTGTGTAGGGTGTGACGAAATTGCGTTAGTGTGGCCATTGAATAAAACTGAAATGTGATCATTTTGCCGTGACCAGGCGTCATTTCTTCTCTTCAGGACTGATGCCCACAAGCAATGGGCTATTCAAGGCCCCTGCGCATGTGCGAAGCAAATAGGCAACGCTGAAAACATGAGAGGTACTATCGCGCTCAGTATGAGCTACATCACGCGAGCGCGTGGCCGAGCGCTCTGCAAGGTTGCGCAGTTGCGCGGATCATGGCATATTTTCGAGTTATCGGGAGAGAGCTTGGCTGCTCTTGCGAGCGCGCATCGCCCCCACATGCTTGCTTTCACCCTCAAAGTTATCCTTTTCGAAGCTGATATCGCCGCAGGGAAAAATGAGGGTGAGGGTGAAAGCAAGTGGAGGCGATGCGCGCTCGCAGGCACAGCCGAACTGTCTCCCGATAACTCGAAAATATGCCGTAATCGGTGCCACTGTACAACCTTGCAGAGCGCTCGGCCACGCGATCGCGTGATGTAGCTCATACTGAGCGCGATAGGACTTACTTGCTGGCTCGCCATAGCGCGAGTCCTTAGCAATCAGGGGCCTAAGAACACTATTAAATGCGAAGCATTTCTTAGCGAACTTCTGCGACTTTGAGCGTATCTATCTATCTATCTATCTATCTATCTATCTATCTATCTATCTATCTATCTATCTATCTATCTATCTATCTATCTATCTATCTATCTATCTATCTATCTATCTATCTATCTATCTAGCCGCCTACGACTTTGTGCTCTCCTGGTCGCTTGGTTCATCGAATGTGCACCAAAATTGGTATGGCGTAACATGACTGTATGACGAACATAAATGACGAGTCATAACATGAAAATCATGACACGCATGTCATATACAGCATGATTTACATGCTACGCTCATGGTGCGCTGGCGGCCGTTTCGCTAGTTTGATATACACCAAAATTGGTATCTTGCGACGTGACTGTGTGACGAATATAAATAACACGAGTTAACATGAAAATCATGACACGCATGTCATGCACAGCATGACTTACGTGCCACGCTCATGGTGCGCTGGCTGCCGTTTCGCTAGCTTGATCTACCCCGAAATTGGTATTGCGCGACGTGACTGTATGACGAACATAAAAACTTGAGTTAACATGAAAATCATGACACGCATGTCATGTACAGCATGACTTACGTGCCACGCTCATGGAGCGCTGGCGGCAGTTTCGCTAGCTTGATCTACCCCGAAATTGGTATTGCGTGACGTGACTGTGTGACGAACATAAAAACTCGAGTTAACATGAAAATCATGACACGCATGTCATGTACAGCATGACTTCCGTGCCACGCTCATGGAGCGCTGGCGGCCGTTTCGCTAGCTTGATCTATCACGAAATTGGTATTGCGCGACGTGACTGTGTGACGAACATAAAAACACGAGTTAACATGACAATCATGAAGCATGTCATGTACAGCATGACTTACGTGCCACGCTCATGGGGCGCTGGCGGCGGTTTCGCTAGATTTATATACACCAGAATTGGTATCTTGTGACGTGACTGTGTAACGAACATAAAAACACGAGTTAACATGTCAATCATGACTCGCATGTCATGCACAGCATGACTTACGTGCCACACTCATGGGGCGCTGGCGGCGGCTTCGCTAGCTTGATCTACCCCGAAATTGGTATTGCGCGACGTGACTGTGTAACGAACATAAATAACACGAGTTAACATGAAAATCATGACACGCATGTCATGTACAGCATGACTTACATGCCACGCTCATGGGGCGCTGGCGGCGGTTTCGCTAGATTTATATACACCAAAATTGGTATCTTGTGAAGTGACTGTGTAATGAACATAAATAACACGAGTTAACATGAAAATCATGACACGCATGTCATTTACAGCATGACTTACGTGCCACGCTTATGGAGTGCTGGCGGCCATTTCGCTAGCTTGCTGTATCCCGAAATTGGTATTGCGCGACGTGACTTTGTGGCGAACATAAAAACATGAGTTAACATGAAAATCATGGCACGCATGTCACGTACAGCATAACTTACGTGTCACGACCATGGTGCGCTGGCGGCCGTTTCGCTAGCTTGATCTACCCGGGAATTGGTTTTGCGCGACGTGACTGTGTGACGAACATAAAAACACGAGTTGACATGAAAATCATGACACGCATGTCATGTACAGCATGACTTACGTGCCACGCTCATGGGGTGCTGGCGACCGTTTCGCTAGCTTGATATACACCAAAATTGGTATCTTGCGACGTGACCGTGTGAGGAACATAAATAACACGAGTTAACATGAAAGTCATGACACGTATGTCATGTACAGCATGACTTGTGTGCCACGCTCATGGGGCGCTGGCGGCCGTTTCTCTAGCTTGATCGACCCCGAAGTTGGTATTGCGCGACGTTACTGTGTGACAAACATAAATAATAGGAGTTAAAATGAAAACCATGACACCCATTTTCCTCAATGACATACAAGACGATGTATGCAGCTCTTTGCTGGCTGCTTCGCATTACATCGATTCCCACAATGCGTGGGATCTGCCGGCTTTTTGAGGTAAAATTTCGCTCTAGTGCGAACAAAACGACGTCACTTTTTTACCGAATATTGCGTCACATCCGCTTTATTTTTTGTTCCACCGGAAGTGTCCCCTCTTTACACAGATGGCGCTAAGCCCTATGAGCAGCTGATGAGCACCAATTTTGTGAACGTATGGGCTTCTACAGAAGCTTCGCTACTAGTTATATTTACCTTGGTGCGCCCCTGAACGACAGGTTCCTTGTTAACAATGCGTAGGCTAAGAGGCAGCAATGAGGCGTGACGACGCCGTAATTATTTTTGAAAAAAAAAAAAAAAAACCAGCGCATTTTTGGAGTTGTTTGAGCGAGAAAGGTGGAGTAGTTCGGCAATACAGTACGGTGTTGTACGATGTTACCGTGACGTGCTAAAACACACTTGTCTTGGCGAACATATAGTACAGGTGCACTAACGTGGAAGCACCAATGTTTTCAGTGCCTGCGTTTTTCATTCAATAACTCTTTACCCTTTCCTCTCCTACCCCAGTCACGGTAACATGCCTCTCCGATCGTTAACGATTAAACCTTGAACCTTGCTTGCAACAGTTTACCGCGCCTCGGCCTACACAACTGGCTTTCTCGTGTCAGCGGTAAGACGGAAAAATGGTAGTCGGCTTACCTTGTGCGTATGTATGAGAAAATGACACGATGAAAAGGGCGGTGCCCAACAGAGTCTTCATAGTTGGCTCGTGACGTTTGTCTTTGAAGGAAACTTTCGTTTGACACGGACTTCCTGCGCAACACACGAGAATAGTATCATCTGCGTGGTAGAAGCACTGGGCCCCCGAAGACCAGGAGTGGGCCGTCCAGCGGGCCAGGGCCGTCGCCGAGGACCTCGAAAGATGTTCCTCGACTGCTGGATACCTGGCAGCCTAGCCCCGGGCACAATATTGTTACGTGAGTGACGAGTCGCTTTTACAAGTCGCTATTCACAAGATATATTTGCAAGAGCGGCTGCAGCGCTGACCAGACCGGCTCCGACGAGCTCGAGCAGCTAGCGACCTTCGTCCTCTTCGTCGGGCACACACGCGCGTCGACCATATGAATTCCGGCAGCCTACATGTAGCATAACCCCCGGCGGCAAAGGCGCCGTCTCGGCGCATCTAGACGTCAACGTCATTGGGCGAGTGGTACTGCTTCAGGCGTGCGACGTGTACGATGTCGCTGGCATGCGGGGTGGATGAAGACGACGAGGCAGCAGGAGCGATTTCATAGGTGACGGGAGTCACCGCACGAAGCACTCGGTATGGCCCTGTGTACCGAGAGAGCAGTTTGTCGGACAGGCCAACGTGCCGGGTCGGAGACCACAGCAGAACCAAAGAACCGGGTGAAAAGTGTACGTCGCGGTGTCGTTGATCATACCGACGGCGTTGGTTCTCTTGGGAGGTCAGAAGGCGAGTACGAGCGGCTTCGCGTGCATGAGCGGCCCGGCTGATAGCGTCCAGGGCGTATTCAGTGGTCGGAGCTGCTGGCAACGGAATGACTGTATCGAGGGGCAATGTGGGTTCGCGGCCGAACAGCAGGAAAAATGGGGAGTAACCACCCGTGTCATGGCGCGAGGAATTGTAGGCAAATGTCACGTACGGTAGAGCAAGGTCCCAGTCGGAGTGGTCTGAGGAGACATACTTTGAAAGCATGTCGGTTAGGGTTCGATTCAGACGCTCCGTGAGGCCATTCGTTTGCGGATGGTACGACGTAGTGAGCTTGTGCCGCGTTTCACATGAACGCAGGATGTCCGCTATGACTCTCGATAGAAATGTGCGGCCACGGTCCGTGAGCAGCTGGCGTGGAGCACCGTGTTGCAAGATCACGTCGCGCAGAAGGAAATCGGCGACATCTGTGGCGCAACTTGCTGGAAGAGCTCGTGTGATGGCGTAGCGTGTGGCGTAGTCTGTGGCCACAGCTATCCACCTGTTGCCAGCAGAAGACAGGGGAAAAGGGCCGAGTAGGTCCAAGCCGACGCGAAAAAAGGGTTCAGACGAAATGTCGAGGGGTTGAAGGCACCCAGCCGGAAGCGTCGACGGTGTTTTGCGGCGTTGACATTTCTCACACGCCGCGACGTATCGTCTGACGGAGCGTGCGAGACCTGGCCAATAGAAGCGACGGCGGATTCGGTCGTATGTGCGGGACACACCAAGGTGACCGGCAGTTGGAACGTCGTGAAGTTCGTGGAGTACAGCCGAGCGGAGGTGTTTGGGTACAACAAGCAGCAGAAATGGTCCGTCTGGATGAAAGTTGTGGCGGTATAGTGTACCATTCTGGAGTACGAACGAGCGATGAGATCGGTCCGAAGGTGAGGATTCGAGGCACTCGATGATAGCCCGTAAGGATGCACCACGGCGTTGCTCGTCGGCTATGTGGGTCAGTTGGGAAACGGTGCACACGCAAGCGTCCGTGTCAGGGACGGTGCGCGACTCGCCAACCGGATAGCGAGATAGGCAGTCGGCGTCCTGATGCAGGCGTCCAGACTTGTACGTCACTGCAAAAGTGTACTCTTGCAGTCGCAGAGCCCAGCGACCAAGTCGACCTGTGGGATCCCTTAATGATGAAAGCCAGCAGAGCGCGTGGTGGTCGGTGACTACGGAGAAGTGAGTGCCATATAAATATGGACGGAACTTGGAGACCGCCCACACAAGAGCAAGGCATTCTCGTTCGGTGATCGAATAGTTGCGCTCTGCAGGTGTAAGGAGGCGACTAGCGTAGGCGATAACGCGGTCGTGTCCCTGCTGACGTTGGGCGAGGACGGCTCCGATCCCGTGACCACTGGCATCAGTTCGGACCTCAGTCGGGGCGGATGGGTCAAAGTGGGCCAATATAGGTGGCGTCGTCAAAATTGTGATGAGGCGAGAGAAGGCGGCAGCTTGAGTGGACCCCCACGAAAATGGGACGTCTTTCTTCAGAAGATCAGTAAGTGGTCGAGCGATCGCTGCAAAGGTTGTCGTAGAAGCCGTAGATGGAGATGGGGACGGGTTGTCATTGGAAGCCATGGCGAGAGGCTGAATGACGCGGCCACTGCGGAGCTGCGTGGTGAGGACGGGGAACGTTCCACCTCCACCAAATATGTTACGTGAGTGACGAGTCGCTTTTACAAGTCGCTATTCACAAGATATATTTGCAAGAGCGGCTGCAGCGCTGACCAGACCGGCTCCGACGAGCTCGAGCAGCTAGCGACCTTCGTCCTCTTCGTCGGGCACACACGCGCGTCGACCATATGAATTCCGGCAGCCTACATGTAGCAATATCAACCGTTGGGCAAATAAAGTTTATTCAACTCAACTCAACTCCTGAAGCTTTCAGTCGGGAGGGTTGGTGCGAGAAAACAATGTCAAAAATTGGGGGACCCTTAAGCTTCGCCTTTAAGAGTTGAACGCGATAGCGATATTCTGTTCCTAGTGCGCAGTTCCAACACTACGAGTGTTTAACAGAATACGCACACTAAGGTGTGTGCTTTATGTAATGGGTAGCATGCTTTAAACCAGGAGCTATTATGCGCGAGAAACTTTTTCGAAGTTGCGATGCACCCACTACGGGATCTTAAGGGAATACGCGCAGTCATGTGTGTGCCTTTTGTAATGGGTGGCTGTCTTTAAACCACCAAGTCGTTATGATATTGACATGATGTGACGCCCGATGGCAATGTACGCTTGTTCCACGCAATATTACTCTGATATTACATCTCGTAGTTTGACACCTGTATACAGGACGCGTATTTTTGGGAAGCAGGAAAGTTACTTTCAGTGCAGCTCCAAGCATTGGCGTGGCTGTGTGGTAGAACATCTGCTTGCCACGCAGACGGCCTGGGTTCGATTCTCACTCGGACCCAACATTTTTATTATTTATTTTATTTGCAGCTTTTCCGATTTTTTGGTCACGGACAAGATGATGATTTTTCGCTCACAACCAACGGCCCCGACGCCGACGGCGGAATTTCTGCGATACGAGCTCTCTAACGCTATCGCGTTAAAATGGCCGTAATATCAAAACTAGTCACGTTCACTGACAGTGAGCAATTACAAGCAACACGAAAGTTTTGACTTTGCGCCAGTTCTCCCCAGACAGTTTATGGTAAAGATTATTTGCGCAACAAGTGAAAATTTAGGACAGATGCAAGCGCGAACTTTGAACTGAATTTTAATCGGAGGAATAATAGTAATATCTGGGGTTTAACGTCCCAAAACCACGATATGATTATGAGAGACGCCGTAGTCGAAATTCGACAACACCGGGGTTCTTTAACGTGCACCTAACACGGATCTCAAGCATTCTCGCCTTCGTCCAAAATGTGGCCGCCGCGGCCGGGATCCAATCGCGCGACCTTCGAGTGAGCAGTCGAGCGCCATAACCACTAGACCACAGTGGCAGGGCTAATCGGAGGAAGTAGACTGGTTTTACAAATAGGCATTTGTGCCGTTGTTTAAAAGCCATCTTGAAATAAACATGGGTAATCAACAAAAAGCAAAATCAGACATATAGCAAAATTAAAAAAAAAATGTGTTAGACAAAGAAATATATTGAAATTAAAAAAGCAATTAGGCAGAACATCAATGACACAGGAACCGCCAATAGCTGGGCACTTGGGTTATCACTGTGGGGATTGTGTTTGTCAGCCGGTGTTGACAGTCAAAGAAAGAGAAAATTCGAGCGAGAAAGAAAGCGAGAAAAAGAAAGAGAAAAATCGAGAGAAATAAAGGGGATTAAGACACAAATAGATAGAAGGACAGGGTTAGGACTGGGTTAGAAAATAGATAGAAAGACAGGGATAAAAAGACATAGAAAGAGATAGCAAGAAACAGAAATGATTAGGCGATAGAAAAAAGTGAGAGCAGGACAGAAAGAAAAACAGAGAAATAAAGAGAAAGAAGCAGAAATAGATAGAGAGAGAAAAAAAGAAATATAAAGAATGAGACACAAAGAGAGATGAGAAAAGAGAGAGAAAGAAAGGGAAGAAAAAGAATGGCTGATCCCTCAGTCATAGGAATCGGTATAACACGAAAGTGAAACGTGTTATCGCAGAAGTACTTTATTGTTTATAGTGCATTGGTATATGAGAGCTTGTACAATGTCTACGTGTACAATGTCTACTGTTCTTTGGCAGATATATCACCGCTTGATGTGGACGCACTCCCGTTCTCCATACCGATAACTAACGGCCATGGACATGATTTAACCCGTGCAGTGGCTAAAGTTCTTAACATTTACGCGGACACCGCATATGGTGAATCCCGCGCAAATATGGCAAAAAGCACATAATAAACACTGTTACTTGACATGCACTCCTTCAAAGCATCGTGAAACATGAAGAGAAATGCTCCGTGCGTCGGGTCTTCCCTCTAGCCTGGCCTTTAATTCTCACAGGGCGAGCAGAAAACGCGGTGCGACAGCCAGACGAGCGTCGGAGAGCTATTTTTTGATATGGATGCTATGAGCGAGGTTTGGGCTGAAGCCGCCTCCATCGCTGTGTGTTGAAGGATTGACAAAATTGCACTTCTGTTGGAAACGCGCGGAATGGGACGGTCATAGCAAAGGCACGTTTTTGTTTCGAGCCTGGTGGCACATATGTCCCCGCCCTATTATAAATGGGACGCTCATAGCATCCATTCATCCAAGAGCTGTGTGAAAGGAAAGTGTGAAATATAAAAGGCGCGTTCATGTAGCCTCCGCAATGTCTTTGGCAGTAGCTCAGTCAGCTAAACGCCTGTCAGCCATCGTCGCCGACCGAGAGGTCATAGGTCCGACTCCTCTCAGCGAAACTTTTAAAGACGATAGTCTTTCTTGGGATACATAAACGGAGAAATTTTGGTCTGTATTTCTGTTTGTCGGCACGTCACTCGATTCAGCCACTTGGCCAAAGTTGAACCACTTGCCCAAGGGCCAGCCATCTTGAACGGCTGACTAGGTCCATACTTGTGTACATTGTCGATCAAAAAGCAAACATTACGCATATCTGAGGCGCAACATCACTAGGTAAGTATTAGGTGGTGTGTTCCTTTAATAGAAAATGCATACATACATGATTCTAAAGACCCTAGTTTCTTAAGCTGCGCTGAAAATGCGACTGCGCTGAAACTTGCCTTCCTCCGTGCCCTCTGCACGAGATGATTGTTGTGTTTCGGTTTCGGTTCTGTATTGCACTGTACGAATGCCATGGGGCGCCGCTCTGGCATTTCTGTTTTACCCAGGCGACGTGTAAATAAAAGAGTGTGTAGAGAGTACTCGTTGAGTGCGGACGTTTCTTCTACTTCAGCGCTTCGCGCCAAACCGCGTGTTCGGGCTGGCTGGCGTCCCCGCCGGTCGCGTAGGTCACCGCCGGTCTTCGCCTGCTGCTTCACCGGGACTACCAGCCCGCAACACAGCACTCACGTTTCCCGACGTATTGCCAAATGGCGTCCATATCTCACGCAGCGCCTCTTCTATCGTCTTTAGACGGCATTTGCAGCGAAGCACGCAGATACGCGGCCAATTTTTTCTTATAGTTTTTTTTTTGCCATCTGATGGCGTTCATTTTGCTGATGTATTTCCGTGGCGGTAATACGTCACGAAAGTCATGGTGGACACCGGCATAAAACACTTTCGAGTTAAAATAATATAAACAAGGAAGGCCACACAGCTGTGCTCTATCTTGAGGCGTGGCACCACCAGTGCGAAGCTGCCGTAATTTTTTATGTAACCTGCCCATTACACGTGTAACAACCAATGGTGCCAACTCTATGGTAATTGCCCTACTTGCAGGGTATCTTCGAAATATTGCATGGTATATGGGAATAAGTAACCGATTACAATTACATTTACTTCTTTTAAAATGTAATTCAGTGCAGTGGTTAACTACAGCCCCAGAAAATTAACTTAGCAATTAAAGGAATGTAATAGATTACTTTCGCGTTACTATCCAGCAAACTTTTATTTCCGCAACACAAAACTTTACTCAAACTACAATGAACTACTGTGTCTTGCATGGTGTAGAGAAGGCTGCAGGCTTGTGTGATGGCTGGGAGGCTTGCTTTAGTTTGTGTGATATGCTGTTGCACATTGTCATCTTTCAATATGAGTTGTTTTAGGAGCTGGCTCGCACAGTTCTTAAGATGGGGCAAAGTGCCGCGCCGTAAGCGTAACCTTAGTTCCAAAGGCGACCGCTACAGGCGCCGCCCGCGCGATAGAGAAGTGTTCTTCCTCTTGTTCTTCGAGCGCCTTGAAGATGACCTTAACGCAGGAAAAACCACATATAGCATAGCCAACTGTAGCGTGCGCACGCTCGCGCGAAAGAGAAGTCTTCTTCCTCTTTTTCTTCGAGAGCCTTGATGATGATAATAACGCAGGCAAAACCACATAACACAGCCAACTGTAGCATGCGGCGCTCGCTCCACTCCGGCAGTGCGCTTCGATACTAAGAACATGAACGAAGAAGACAAGGCGGCGGAGCGGAGTGCTCGCAAGGCAGCAGCAGCGCGGGCTAGCCGCAAAGACCCTGCGGTGAGAGCTCGCGAGGCCGCAGGCCAAGCCAAGCCTGCTGGCCAACCAGGAGGAAGCTGCGGAGGGCCGCCTCCCACCTGTCCGAAGCAATATTGGGGTTAGTGTACGTTGCCTTGCACTCCCAGAGCATGTGTTCTAGCGTGGCTACGTCCCGCATGCGGGGAAAACGTCATAGGGGGAACACCTCGGGATAATATTCGCAATGGAGACACACAGGTATGTGTGCAAAGAAAAAAGAAACAAAAGAAAACAGAATCCACAGGTTAACGTACATAGCAAGCGAAACACTGCTCGACGAAATGAAGAGATCAACATTGTTATGTACATATCAATTTAAGGGGGAAGGAAGAGTGAATTACAGGCTTTCTCTACCTGATTTTATTCGGGGTGTCGGCACAACCCAAGTCTCTTCATATACGCTGCGTCTCCGGCGGGTAAATCAAGTTCCATCTTGAAAGCCTCATTTGTTACATATCTCTAGAGAAAGACGTCTTAGGGTGACAAATCGGGCGCCGTAGGCCGCCATCGTCATGTTCCATCGCGCCCAATTCATTGGTCGGGAACAGACTCATCGATAAGTTTACGAGCCGGCGAAAAACGAAATGCGGCGAGGCTCTGTCATGTTGGAACCACATTTCTTTCAGCCCAGCCAGTGGTAACTCTGAGGGAAGCTCGGAGACAATTCCCTTTAAAGGGTACTCTGTGTACTTTTTTATTTCCGGTAAGGTTTCCGTCGATGAAGTAAGGACCAACAGTACGTTCGCTGACCATCTTACCTGGTGCTTATGCTCACGAAGCCCGAAAGGGTTCCAACCGCACCAATAATGAATGGGTGCTGTGTAAATCCCTACAAAATTGGGCCTCATCGGTCCGAAGCACTCTGTCGAGAAATTGTAAACTTCGTCGCATTGAAACAGGCACCAGTTGCAGAAATCGAGCCGTTTTTGAAAGTCGCTCGGTCTCAGCCCTTGGTGAAGACACGCATCATATGGGTGGTAGCTGTGTCTAGAAAGTGACCTCCAAACTGTAGGCCGGGTCGTCCCGTATGCGCTGGCGATTTCCCCGACGATTGCCTCTGGCCTGGCAGCGACGTATGCCAGCACATCGACGTCAAAATTATATGTTGCACCGGGCGGTCGCTTCAATTTCTGTGCATGGACTGCCCCAGTTGTCTTAAATTGAATAAATATCCACACGTATATGCGGTGAGCTGGCCCACAATGGTCAGGTTCTTGGGCAGCACACAGTGTCCATGCCAGCTCCACGTCTTTTCGCGAGCGCGCGCAAGCCAGAACAATGGCCACTTTCTCGGCGACGGAGTACTGGAGCTGCGCGGGCGCGGCCATTTTCACAATATTAACGCTGCGGCTTTCAAACATTCATACTAACGTGGACAATGCGACAGTGCTGCTACAATGGCTATGTCGCACGCGCACCTCCAAACAAAGCACGCGAAAGCGAAACGTGAACGCGTTTGAAAAACTGGCGCCCCAAGAAAGTCTACTAACAGCATGCAGCCACTGCCGCAAAAGCCCTCCTTGCTCCACAGACGAACATTTTCTTTGCGTGCTGCACTTCCTAACGTGCAGCGATTATAAACGAACGACGCCAGCTCAGGCCAGCTGGCAACAAAAAAGAGTCTTCCACACTCGCCGCCATGGCTGCGAGCGGCGCTGAGTAACAGTCCCAGGATTACACAAACGTAAATACGCAATAAAGTGGATTGGACAGCGACCGCCGCTTTACCTCAATCGGTAAAGCATGGGACGCGTTATCTGAAGGTAGTAGGCTCGGTCTCTACCTGCTGCAAGTTGATTTTTCACCCTCATTATTTCGTTTCCATTTATGCCATAGTTACTATAATACAGTTAAAACATGCAAGTATTTGTCCCCTATGCTTTTCTCAGCTTCGCTGTCTGGTGGCTTCGTTAGGTTGTGTAAAACTTTCCTGGTGTTATCAGTGAAAGAACGTTAGATATTGAGTGTCCAGCAACTGCAACGCGCATACCATGTTGCGTGCTTCAGCGTATATAAGTGATGGTGCCCTCATTCTCGTACAAACAAGTAGAAAGTTGCGTCGTGTGTGTCTCGTCTCTTCCCTGTGGCGTCCACGAAGCGCATTCCCATTGTCGTCACGCAGAACCAACTTGCCGAACTGAGTGCGCGATGTTTAATAAAATTCTACAGCTCTCGGTGTTTCACCCTTCGGGCGAATGTGTGAAAATTTCTTCAATACGAAAGCAATTGTTTTCAAATTATATTTACGAAAGAAGGGAAATTGTCCGAGCGGCTCGTTTTCTGTTTATACAGAACTAATGAAACCGACAGACAATTAAACTAAGGAAAGCATATGGGGGCATTATTAGTGGCTTCTCAACTGTAGTGTAATGATTCTAAATTTAATTTAAAGGAATAAAGTGGACTGGAAATCACCCTTTCCGTCGGTGGGATCCGAACCCACAACCTCCGAATTCGAAGGTTGTGGGTTGGGATCCCACATACGAAATGGGTGATTTTTCGTCCACTTTAATTCCTCTTAATTTAAGTAAGAATCATTACACTACAGTTAAGAATCCAGAAATAACGTTCACTATGATTTCCTTAGCTTAATTGCCCGTCGGGTTCATTAGTCAAGTTATATTTGTGTCCCTATGTTCAAAATAATCGCATCGGCCCACCTCGACAACGAGCTTGCAGTAGAAATTAACTCAAGCTCGTATGTGACAGTCCGAGCACAATGAAATAAAAATTCAAGCGCTTTTCGCGACAAATGCCCAACGCTCATCTGTGGTACCATGACCGGCACGAGTGATTTACAGAGATGCATTACTATCCTAAGTCTGCGCGAAGGAAGAACCACATCGTCGTACCTAGTTGTCTTCTATACACGCGACAATACTGACAAAGCACAAATACATTCTTCATCGTCATGAACAGAAAGTACTTACACACTGCAGGCTGTCAAAGGTAACGTAAATCCACTAATGAAGTCCTTAAATATCAGTGGATTTATAACTGGATTATTATGGACCTATTTTTGTCCATCAGTTGCTGCCACATTTACAAGTGGAGGCCAGCGGCACCAATAATGGAGGGCAGATTTTGTATCGCGCCTGCCGTGACATATAAATTTTAAAAAGTGTTGAAATTCATACAATTACAATACGTCTTTCGTCGCGCATCTGCAGTTATTTTACATGAATGATTTTAATAGGATGGCGCATTAGACATTGTCGTCCTTACGCTGGTGTCATTTACCTCATGTGTAGATCTTTTTCTAGGAATAACTGTATGTATATTTAGCAGAAATAAACGTCGAGCTCATGGTATTATTCACTGCAGGTAATTTAATAGGCAAACATGTTCACTTAGAGCGCACAAAAGTGCACTGATATCACTTGCTCATTAAAGAAGTGGTCTCATTAATGTATACCAAGTATATTTCGAGCAAACGAGCACGTGCGTTCATTTGTTAGAATTCCGAGTCGCATTATCTACATAATAACTGTTTTTGGTTGCGCTGCGACTTCTAGATACCATCCTACCATTTCAGCATGATCTGTTTAGTTTAGGTGCAAAATATGCAGAAAGCAAAGTAAAAATGAATGCTAGGAACTTGCGATAAACGGCGCGAAGGTAGTGTCAATTGTTGTTGCATTTTGTTTTACAACGGCATCATAAGAATACTTAATTACGTTAGTCTGAAATCAAAAGAATAATATCACGAACATTGATAAAAATAACACGCGAAAAGGAAAAGAGTGTAGACCTTAGTAATGACTATGCTAAACTGAATCCTGGAGCTAAGATTCCGCCTATTGATAAATAAGCTGCATTTTTCGCGATCATTTTCGCGACCAATGCAGTGATGCAATTATAATTGTATCACTCCATTGCGTTCCACAGTAGGCTCAGCACGAAATCTCGCTCGCTTTTTCAACACATCCTGCCGAGCTCCCTCTCTCATGGCGCTCTATAGTTTAGCCCAATGCGCTCTGTGTATGAGAGCTAGCTGGTTTAAGATGTTAATCGCCAATCCTGCAAGCCATGCCAAGTGAGACGGTTCGTGGACACGTCTGCTGAAAGAACCCTGAGCCGAGAATTGGCGAGAAACGCAACGTTTTGTTTTCCACATTGTGAGTGCAGCCCTTTGTTACGCATGTACACACTACACATAGAACTGAAACAGTGCCCCAGGAATTTGTTATAATTCACTATCGGTAATGTCTACATGCGCTTGTAGCAGTGACACTACGCAATACACTCGGCGCATGTCGGCCACACTAAAATGCCCTCGTTGTAGTAGTAAATGTTGCGATGCCTCAGAGACGATCGCACTGCAAAGGAGTAGTGGCACAGCAATGAGTAGCCGCTCGAGTTCCGTCCAGCAATGTTATTAATGAGAACTAACAGACAATAACGCCAAGGAAAGTATAGGGGGTGTTATCTGTAGTATTTAGAATATAAATGTGGAGAAAGTAAAGTGGACGAAAAGATAACTTGCCGACGGCAGGGTCCCTGCCGACGGCAAGACACACCGGCACTATGACAGTCACGAGTTGAACTGGGGACTTTTTAGAATCAACGAATTTGTGCCCGAGTTCGCGCGTCACACAGTTCGGTTCACAGATGCCCGCGGCGAAGCTCGGGTCCGCCTACCGCGTTTGCTCTTGGCGAAGAGCAGTGCTCACGCCGCAACGCCAGCGAGCGGCACGATTCATCTGCGAGCGTAATCGCACAGACTACGCACACACGCACGAAAAGCTAAATGTTATATCCTCACATGGCTACAGTTTGTCTCGCAGTCAATTTCAACGCGCTCACGACGTACCACTCACAGCCATGAAGCAAGCGCTCCTGGTGGCATTTGAAGCGAGAAATGTTATTCACTTGTTTGTGGAGACATTGTTTCTGCCGATTCGTTACTGCAGAAAAATCTTGAAACGTGTATTGTAAATAGCAGTATCGGATCTGCAATATTCGAGAGAAACAAAACGAGCTGCACGAGAGAGCTGCGTGTGCGCCCTTGTGTCTTCGAGAGCAAAAATTTCCACGCTGCCGGTGGAACGAAAGAACTTGCCCGAGAGAGGACGAACGCCCACAAACACGGCCTGTGGGAGGCGCAATGTTCAGTTGGCAAAAAGAGAGCGCGACAATCACGCTGACGTCGCTGCACTGTGGAAATGTGGACTAAGTGGCGGCGCGGACACGTTCGCACGCGGCGTTCCTTTGAAAACCGCCGCAAACGCCGCACATGCGCTTGTGACGCCATGCTCGTTCTTGCAGCCGTTTTTATCAACGCTGCTATCGCGCGGTCCGCACTGTCTTCCTATCACTACCTGCGTACGGCGATCTCGGAGCAAACTCGTGTGCCCGAAAAGCTTGGGCCATCCTGCATAGCACCCCTGGAACATCGAAACCGTCGGCCTACTTTCGCAAAGCAAGCTGGTGATACCATCAGGGCAGGGCCGCCTATTGCGTCGGCGCATTTCTGTGGTGCTTTCATTTCAGTCCGCGTCACTGAGGTCAAGTCGCTGGGTGCAGCAAAACGATTAAACTGGAATCACGACTCTCTTACGTTTATATGCAGCTGATATAAAAGTAGAGTCCTATTTTCGATATTACAAAGACGTTACGGTTGTGTATATCTAGAATAAAGGAATATATATAGGGAATATTTAGGGTGGTAACAACTCCGACGGAACCGCCATGCTGTTTCAAAGCATGCAGGCGCGCTCTGTAGCAGACGCCTTGAATATAATGTCTGAATTCATTTCATTCCTGCACTTTCACGTACTTATCTATCATCGTGTTTGTACGACACCTTCAGAAGCGGCATCCGCGTCAACGCATTCCGTTCAATACGGCGCTCACTTAGACAAAAGGTGCCACCACCCTGTCTGCCGGCAATAAAAAGTGGGCACCTGGACAAAGGGTGCCACCGCATCCGCATGTCGCCAACACGCTCGAGCTCGACCAGCGGAAGCGAAATGGTTAGAGCGATGAAACGTGCAGTCACGGCCACAATCCACGCCACTCTTAACTTCAATTGTACTTCACCGGTACCTTGCGAACGGCATTGCTGTTCCACGAGAGAGAGAGAAGTTTATTTACAGAAAGGCAGAGAGGTACTAATACTATCATACTATCGGCCTGAGGAGCGTGCTATCGGCCTGAGCGATAGTATGACCTAGCCTGCTACTCTACAGCGGGGGAGGGGAACGGGGAAGAAAAAGAATAATCGATGACGATGGTGAGTTAGGGAGGTGAGTATATACAGTCCCGTCGAGTTGGGGAAATGATATAACCGTACATACAGTCCAGTTGCTTGTAGGAAAGTTATGACCGCTCTTACGACCACAGTTGCACTGTTGACGTCAGGCCAAGGGCCCAGTACTACCTCATCAGTTATTGATCTGTTAGGAAATCGCTCAGTAGAGGAAATGAGGTTCTGTCGTTCTCGTGCGTAGACTGGGCAGCTACAAAATATGTGCTCGAGTGTTTCTGGCGCTTGACAGTGATCACAACTGGGACCGGTGTCACTGCAGCCGATGGTACGTGCGTAACTAACGACTTGTGAATGCCACACCAAGACAAATCCGCTGAATCGCACTTGCGATATGTCGTTTAATTTAGGAGGCATGCCGATCCTCATTCCGACGAATTTTCGCAAGGTCATATTTTTCGACATTGCGAGGAGCATGCGTGTGCAATCTTTTCGAGATCCATGCATGTTTCGAGGTGCTGATCGTACCTGCAACATCGTGAGAAGTGAACTGCGCATGGCTAGAGCCTGAGCATGATTGTAACACAAGCGCTACTGAATGGGATGTTCAATGCTTGCGTTCCATTAAACAAGTAACTACGCGTTCCTGACTGCGCAAGTAATGATGACGGCCTAACAGGCTTGGAAACGATCGTCACGTTGAACATGCGGTCCCGTGCAACAACGATGGCACTACTCCCTAGCGGCCTACTAGTGCGGCAAATGCGTAAGGCAGGCTCGGTATATACTACCTTGGAGTGTTGTTCAGTTCATGCGCCAATTCTAGTTCACGCAGTTTTCTGTAGCACGCACATGATTTTGCAAAGCATCGTTGATGGTCGGTAACGGAGCCGAAATATTAGGTGACGAGAATTCAGCACCTTCCACGATTTCGGCAAGTATTTTGGTCTCAGATCCATTTCAGTGCAGCTAATGACTTCATCCGGTGAAAGCGGCACGGGTCGTGTGTCTGCAAGTGCTATCTGTCCCTATGCTAGCAGATGGCTTAACCCTCCTCCGGGCGCCATCTTGAATTGTACACCGCGCCACCTATAGTTCGTGGGCATTGCGAATAATCGAGCAGTCATCGGTTTCGATGCGACGCGCGGCGGTGGAAGGGCTGCCGAGCATAGAGTTTTTTAAAATTAACTAGAGGGGACTCTGGCGCTGCGATCGTTCAGCTACCATGGGAATCATGGGTAGCACACAAAGTTGCCTAGTCTTTGTGCTTGCGGCTTCAAACGTACTTGTGGCTTTGTTTATTGCTATGTTTTGCTTTTCTTTCGGATAAAAGAATGGATCATTGTGAACTTCGTGACCAGATTTGAATCGCTGAGCCTAAAGAAGTTAAAGTGGCGAAGTGAAACTGCTGACTTTTGCTGAACTTCGTTTTGCGACAAAGCGGATGCAGGTGACGCGGAGCCAAACGGAGCCGAAAGTACGAAGTTTAGACAAATTTGTGTACTACCCATCATTCCCATGCTGGCTGAAGCGTCATGCATTGCAGCTCCCATAGACACAAGCGCCAGAGTTCGCTCTAGTAAGTATTGCAGGAAACTCTATGCTGCTGAGAACCTTCTGGCGTACGTCAAACGAAGCATTGTACTTCTGAAGGAGGCGGGAAATGTCTTTCTGTTGCGCATCAATGAGATAAGCATTTATCGTGGCAGTTAAAGCAGTGGTCGCAGCAACATGATCAGTTGAGGCAAATAAAGGTTGTGAATGTGCGCGGGTGCACAAAGGGATATGTGTGGCGTTTTTTTTCTCTAAAAGAGCCAAATGCACTTTAACTGAAACTGAGAAAAGCGCACTTTTTTGCTGCTGCAAATATGGTCGGGCCTGCTCCAACATTTTTTTGCCAGTGTGTTCCTGTCCCCTAAATACCTCAAATCTATATGGCGGCTAAAATCTATGTAGCCCACTATCTTCGGTGGTCATGACTAAACTTTGTATTTGGCTCTTATAGATTGGAACATTTCATTTGGGCTTGAATTAGCTCGTAAAAGAAGTCTAAAAGGACTCGAATTTACTGTGTAGCAATATTCTGCGATAAAATTAACATCATCCTTGTGCTTCCGTCGGTGCCGTCCTCCGTCGCATGGGCGTAATGGCGATAACTAGAGCTGAAGAGCGAGTGTTCGTTCCTGGCAAAAGGCGCAGTATTCTGGAATGTCGGCAGCGTTTTCTTGTTCTTGGCATCTATTGAAAGTCTGAAAAACTGTTCCAGTTTTTCTTCTGAGCTCGTTTATGCCGTGTCATTTCGGATCACTTCCTCTTCTTCTTCAAGGAATAGATCGGTGCCCAATATCTTCATTTCACATATCTTTTATTTGAAATACAACCTCTTGGAGCGAAAGAAGGGCATGTTACTGTAGAGATAGGGTGCTATCCTGGACTTCCGCCATTTTCTGTCGAATTTGACGTAGGCGTGACGTGTACACAATGATGACGCAAACGCATGAAACGCTTGCGAAACGTGACGTGAAGTGGACGTAAAATACAAATAAACGCGCAATTAAGTAACATTTTGTTTCTGTAATTGTAAATGCAACAACAAAAAAAATAAAGGGAAACTGAAGCATTTAGTTTTAAAGTCGTGAAGCGGACGATATCGTCTGCAATTCAGCGCCATATTTGGAGATGAGCGACAAAGCCATAGTAACTTTTTTAGCCAATAAGCGAGCGAGCCAAGCCAGCGTCGACATTGCCGACATCGTTATTTCGTTGGTTGTTTTGTGTAGGTGTTCTGTGGTTATGTCGGCAGATCGCCGAACAGTGGGCCGCGATGTTGCATTTTTTTACTGATCGTCCCCGTATGGGGAGGGTGGTTTGCGACTTACTACCGGAGGTACGACGGGAGCCGTGACAGACGATGACAGAGCGCCTTTGCCGCCTGGGCCCCAGCAGCAGGCCGCCGTCGGAGTGGCGGTGGCTATGGCGAACTAAAGCGGCGGCAGCTCGAGCTCGAGGCGCGGAATGACAGTGCAGTCAGGTAAGCTTGCGTTTCACTCGGGTGGTGTTGACGTTTCAGCTATGCACATGCTTATTGCAGGAGAAGAGGCGGAGGGCCGTTCGATTTGGCGACGCACGTTTAGGTGGACGACGCCCGCATCGTGACAAGTATGCGCGTCGACCCCGTCTTGGGCTGCGGTGGCCCTTCGTTCCCAGGGCCCGCGGCGTCTAGAAGCGCTGCCGACAGTATAGAGATAAGGAGCTGCACAGCATTGCAAGTATTAATAATGCCCCTTCTGTTCCTTGTCTTTTTTGTTGCGGTGGCTGTTCCGCGTCTAGTTTATCTTAAGTAATGTGCCAACTAGGCCAACAGCCAGCTGAGTTATTTATAACGTCTCCGATGCGCGAAGTATCTTCCTGAACTGTCGTGATCATTAAGATGGTGCTATATGTTTTGCCGAGGATGCGTAAGTACTACTGTAAGTAAAAGTTACAATCATATAGATATACATAAGCAGAAGCAATAAGAGTTAAGTTTCAGGACCTCACGTTACGCGCGATCAGTTGAATCTGAAAGATAAAGTCTAGGCGAATCTCAATCCACAGAAGTGATGCATCTCCGAAGGTGTTAACTGTGGAAGGTACTTCCACGTTGCTTACAACATACGGATAAGAAGTGCATAATGGCCACAGATAAAGAAGAGGAATTGTATTTCACGCAGTTGATGTTACATTGGACTGGCAGCACTAAGAAGTGCACAAACTGCATTCAAAGCGATGTCTTTTATGCGGATGTACTTGTTTCAAAACTTGCTGGTACATTATTAGAGGCATCCTTTGTCTTTGTTGGCAGCAGTGAATGATAAGACAATGATGTAAGCAATGAGACATCTTGCCTGCTTTTTATTACTGCATGGATGATAAATTGACTCACAATGATGAATTGACAGGAGAAGATCAACTGACTCACAAAACATTCTGAAATATCTCTTGCATGTAAACTCTTATAGTACACCAGAGAAACCAGGACAGAAAGTAGCTACACAGTGCTGTGCCCACGTTGCCCCTTTTGGTACTGCTTCGTTTTGTGCCTATAAGCGTGTACATAGATTACCAACCACAGCAAGCTTGTGCTCTTGCATGTGGGAGTGGCTACTACATGAATAGAGCTTTTGTACACACCTGCCAGACTCGTACAGTCATCACACCGGTTCGCATTGTGAATAAAGTGCTGAAAATAATGCTCTGGAATGGCATTCAATGTTGCATGCACTGCTGCAAAATAACACAGGCTGTTTACAGAGTCACTATGGTCTCAACAAACTAGTCCTGCTATGATTCGCGGCCAAAGCTGAGCATGCTTTTGCCTAACTGCTTGCTACAATTAGCATGCTCTCAATGAACGAACACAATGCAGCTTTTGTCAGAATACAATTCCTGCAAGAACACAAGTACAGGGGATAGGTATAGGATCGAACAAAATGCAAGTGGCTACTTTGTCATGAGAAAAAGCAAGAGCTTCTTGCGTTTCACGTTTCTGTGCACATCTCGCAGGAATGTAAACCCCATTACATCGAGTCGTGCGCAGCTGTGAACCACTACAGAGTGTGATCCTGCCTTTGCCTACCCGCCTGGTACACGTCTACTGCAGCCGTATCGTCGCTATTGTTGTTGTAAAGGTCCGCATCTTCTCATTCGAGTTCTTCAGTGCAAGGGATGTCGTCTGGCTCAGGCAGCTGCTGCCAAACACCGAGGTTGTGAAGCACGACACAAACTGCGATGATCTTCGACTTGAAGAGTGGGCCATAGTACAGTGTTCTGTACCTCTGCAAGCACCGAAAGTGGGCCTTGAGGACTCCAGTGCGCGGTTATACGACACACCGCAGTGACGAGTCTGCAGTGAATCGGGCAGCAGGGAATCCTGCATGATGTGCTCCAGGGATGGCGTTAAGCAGCCAAGGTTGCCGCGGGTATGCACTATCACCTGCGGAGGACAGTGTTCCAATTAGCATAATATGAATGCATACTTGAATATGTAATATTCCTTTCTCACTTCTTTTAACTTATTCGAAGACATCATGTCACTGATATGCACTGCTTTCCTTTTTTCTTACAGCTAGGCATACTGACAGAATTGCTTGTCTGGCTAGCTTACCTAATTACGACTTTTGAAAGGCTCCAACAAAAAAAAAGGGTTTACTTCCAGACGGTTTGGAATCAACTCAATTCCTTCATCAGGGAGAATGACAACAAAGATGTTGAACTGCAACCCTTAACTTCTTTCATAGATCAGGTGAGGGGAATGACAGAAGGCGCGTCTTTGGTGGTAATGGTGTTGTGCTTTCCTTTGGTTGCATGGGACTGATGTGAAAGGGGTGCTTGCAGACGATCAGTACACTCAAGGCTTGGTTTCCCCTAGTTTTTTTGTGCTTGGGCCGTGAATGTAAAGTGACAGCAGGTTTCTTTTGCAATATTTTTCGTTGTTTTTTAGTTCTTTTTATGAACCATGACTGAAGTACCTTTGAGATGTCATTTGACTTATTCTATTGCTATATAGCACTTGGCTGTGCTTGTTTATTTGTATTTATTTTTTCATACAACTTGACCATTCTACGCGTAATTCTTTTTACGAATGTAAAAAATTTATGGCAGCTGCATTTCATGTATTCTTTTTACTAACATAGCCTCAGAGTGTAGCATATAATTTCTGTATCACCACGTGCTGACTATTCATTATTTCACCACTTTATAATAAAGGATCATGCAATGTCTTCATGAAAGTTTCTTTCATGCTTGACCTTTCTATTGCACTAGTAGTCTTTCCCATGAACACAGAAAGACAAGTTGCGATTATACACTGAGAGCAAGTCGGATTATCATGTGCTGCCTCGGGTCTCAGTATGACTTGTTTTGTCAAATGTGTGCATGAGAGAATTTTCATTCAAGGGAACACCAGCGCCACTAAAGTACATAGTGTTGAACCAACGTATGCTGCCAGTAATAACATATGGGGCAGAAATTTGGACATAGACTCGAGTAGTTAAGAACCACGCAGCGCGTAATGAAATTACTATGAATAATATCTTTGCTACACTAAGACACCACACAAGCATTTTCACGCTTGCATACCAAGCAGCTATTCACCAACCTGGCCACTGCGTCCACTGCCCAGTCCTGGCTGACGGTGGATGTCTTCTACATGAAGGCGTCGTGCACGGGCCCCTAGTGCGAGGGCAGTCATCGGCAGGGTTGGTCACATACCTGCAGAGTGTTGTTTGCATTGGAAGGAAGTCGGAAACAGCAATACAACCAGCTACATGCAGAACAACTAACTGTGTGGGCCAACGCACTTATTTCTCTCGAGTTGCTTTCGGAGCGCAGCTTCGACAGCCTGATCTTTCATTTCACATGTGGCAGTTACTGCATGTCTGCATATCACTGTTTATGAAATTGGAGCGCAATCAGCACGTTTGATTTCCTTTCATGCATTACTTTTCTTAAAAGCTGCCACGACCAAATATGAAGCTCGGTGAAAAACGCTGTCTTTCACGTTCCTCCTTTGCATTCTACTAACGGCATGCGCGAGATTGAATAAGATGAAATTTGTTCTCACCACCATGACGCTGAGGGCGTAAAAGTTCTTGAGGCAAAAGTAAGCAGCCTTGTTGCCGTCGTCCTTTTCATACGACACACTTATGCACACAAACGTGTCGTCGACCACCTCGACGCATCCTTCAAATCTTGCATATATGTGGACGAGGCATTCCTTTTGGCAGGAAGGGCGATCCACAAATTGCCGAGGCGCTCGACGATCGCTTCCATGACAGCATGAATCGTGAGACCCACACTGGGCTAGCTTGTCGCCACGTCCTCGTTGTTCGCGATCGCGGCGTGGTAACTGCCGGTGGCGAAGAGGCGAAGGGCGCAAAGCACTTGTAGCTCAACAAAAAAAACAACAGTCGGGGCTGTTCTCGTGTCCGTACGCCGCCTCTCCAGGTTCCTGGCGAAACTCCCCGCACAGCCATCGCAAAATGTCCTTCGTCAGCCGGCACCGCAGTTGAAACAATTGATCGGTAATCACAAAAACACCGCGGTACTCGCGGAATTCTTTTTCTTCCTGCAGCTCCAGCCACTACACGACAAGGGGCAGCGCCATTTTGCTTCGCTTATCTAGCGTTCTCTTGCGGCGAGAACCACAACTTCGAACAGGCCAAATTAAACAATGACCTTTTATTTTTACAAACAAGCTTCTTGTACAACACTTTATAATAAAATTAACCGAAAACATGCTTGTAAAGTAACTCACGGAATGACATCTACACATACGTATGTGAGGCTGCACATCGAACAAGCAACTCAATTTACAACAATATGGCGGCCAATTTTGGGCACTTCATCGTTCTCACATTTTAAGCTGCAAATTTGGCAGGATGCAACGTCACGCAACGTCATTTTGACGCTACAAAGAGTGAGGTCTTGTGACGCAATGGGCGCCATAAGTGCAATGTCCAATCGTGTTGCAGACATGGCGGCTCTTCGTCAAGCGAGCAGTAGTTTCGATAAACCGCAAGTAGACCGTAGGCACAGCTTAGTACCATATTTCGGTTTCGTTATTCAACCCAAACCTGTATTTCTACATGGCAGAGTACGGCGAAGTGTTACTTCGGAAAAAATTAACTATTTTTTGTCACGTTACGTCATCGCGGATTCCTGTGTCGTAACGCCATTGCAGCGCCACAATGCGAATGACCTCGCGTGACCAATCAAATCAGCAACATGGCGGAATTTGACAACATGGCGGAATTTGACAATGTCCAGAATAGCACCCATAAACTCGAAATGAAACGCTAAGAGGCAAAAAGAAGTAGTGAAGTCCGCCTCTTACCCTTTATATTCGAATTTTGCCCTACAACATCATGTCCGTCAGTAAGTGCCATCTCGCCCTAGAAAAACTAATTGTGGAACGTAAACACAATAGCAAAGCAACTAGGACACAAATTAAACAGATTGAATGCGACCATGTTGGTTCTTTTGGCCACGATTGTTCACGCAGCGCTGGTTTAATGAGTGTGGCTCAGTTTGAATGAAACAGATGCAGCATTTCGCTCATTTTTGATTAGTAATTGCCTTTTTGAGTTCGTGTTATAATCAGGAATTGCGCCATTTTGATTGCAACTGTTTTAGATGTTAAAGATACTTAGGCGCGCTTTACGCTCCCGTGAAATTTAGCACAGTTTCGGTTTATGGATCTGGCACTTTTTGAAAAAAAAAAAAAAAAAAAAAAACGCCACGTGTACATTATCCCGTTGTGCGCTCGCGAGACTCATACGTTCCTCTTTCGTTTTTTTTTTTTTTGCAGAGAAAATTTTCTCCCACATCACCCCTGGTATTTAGCGTAGCGCTAAGTTTGCATCGTTATGACCCACAGCATCTATGAAGTGCACATAGTACTTTACAGCTGCGCAGCGGGTATCTCGCTTCTCCGCAGAATGAAAAATGATGGCACAGTGCCTACTTCACGAAAAGTCGGCTGATTTACGGCGTTGTGCGTACCTTGCATGTGTACTTGTATTAGATGCCCCAAGAGAGCTTAGAACAAACTCTAGCAAGGCCGCTCTTCCAGCTTTCACTGTGACTGCGCTGCGTGTTCCGCGCAGGCTTGGCGTGTTGAGTGTCGTGCAGTTTGATATCCATAAGCCACATGATTGGCCTTTCTCCATTCCAGGTTTCCAGTCACTCTAACAAGTTCAACATGTTGTCGATCATTTAATTCTAGTGTTTGTGAGAGTATAGTACCATCGAAAACACCTTGTTACTGCTTGCAATTTCTGCCCGTCATAAGTGCTTCTGCATGCTGTATATTGAAAAATTAGTAGGGGTGTGCGAATATTCGAAAGTTTCGAATATTCGTCGAATATTACATTCGAAATATTCGTATTCGATGCGAAAATCATGTATTAGAAAAGTTTCGAATAATCGATAACTCCGAATATTCGAAATATTCGAATATGCGATTCGATGTATCATGCATAAAATAACTCGTCTTTCACATTTCTGCTGCATTCGTATCGCTAAAAATGTTGCCGAGAGGAGCGATAAACATCGTAAGTACACGGAGGCACGATATCTACCTGCGACGAGTGCCCCAATACGTATGATTTATTGCTGGTGCATCTCCGACGTGCAGCGCTGTTGGCGATCATGTAACCGTACATTTTCAATATTATGTGGCCGTAACGTGCTGCACTACCACTCGTTCACTATGCGGGACCACTTCTGAAGAAAGATAGTGACCCATGTGACTGGTGGCGGAGTGTAGGCACCTTCAGATACCCCAGTCTGTCAAAGCTTTGCCCCATGTAACTCCCTATACCAGCCACTTCTGTTCCAAGCGAGCGTGCCTTTTCAGTGGCAGGGGGGGTGGGTGTTGTCTCTGTTACAAGGGAGCGCCTGCTGCCTGATCATGTGGAGGAACTCATATTTCTTCATGATAACATGTATTCATGACTTTCATTGTGCCGTGATATTTGCTTGTGTTGTGATGTGCATTGTGCTAGCGTGGACATTGTGTTCTGGAGATAGCAGTGTATGTTGTGTTGTCAGTCAGGCTGTTAATGTTTTTTTCTTCAAATAGCTACATGTTAAATAAAATATTGTTACTGTGGAGGCATTTTTCCTTTGATATTCGATATTCGATTCGATATTCGAAGGTGGATATTCGTATTCGATTCGTATTCGAAAAATTTGATATTCGCACACCCCTAAAAATTAGCTTGTACAGCTTCTGTCCGTAGGAAAACTGTTTGATCCTTGTTGAACGGTTACTCTGTCGTTCCGCGTAAACAAAAATTAGAAATTCTCACGGGATTCCACTGCTGACTATAGGTGTTTTTTCGCAGGTAATCTAAAACACTGACCTTTCCATTGCTGCTACAGCGACTTCAAACAAGAAAAGAGTTGTACGACCCTATCGTAATCGTAGATCCGTTTTTGCCTTAGCATACTTATTACCTTGAGCTGCACTCTCATTCTTTTTGCGCTTCATTCTTATCTCTTTATCACGAAAAACGTTTGATCTTGATTGCCGATTAATATAAAATAACCGTTTGTAGGCACGGCTTGATGTCAGGCAACATGATATAAAAACCGGCTGTGGTACGTACATATAAATCACAAGGAAATAGTATAACATTAATTTTATCAAAATGCGTTCATCGAAATTGCACCACTGCCTCATGAAGGCACCATCTGGCGATCACAACCACGGGTATATAGGCCTGACTGGCTGCCCAGGCGGCGCTGCGAAAACGGTGCTAAAAAGCGCCCCCTACGATAAGTGTTTTGGTTTCGAGTAGTCAGACTGGCGGCCGCATGCCGCACTAAGCTGCGCAATGGAGCCGCCGCTGTCGGTTGTGCTGCGCTTTGGATCTCGGCCAATTTCTGGCATGGCTGAGTTCTTCAGGCCAAGCAATCTGCGTAAACGCAAGAAGCTCGTCAACGTCAAGTATGTGTACGACGTGCAGGAGATTGAAGGAACCGTTTCGGCGTGCTGCAACTCGCAAGTGCAGCGAATCTCATACGATGTTGAACTCGAGGTGAATTCTACGAGGCATCCTCGCGCGATTAGTGACAGTGCATAAACTAAGAGATTGCTCTTAAGAAAGCCGAAATGGTTTGCATTACACGACGAAACGGAATCAGGAAAGGTCCAGTGACGCAGGCTAGCCGTCGACGGCCCGAATGAGCGCATTCGCGCCGTGTGCCGTTTTCTGCCGCATTCAGTCGCAAACACACTTTTCCCCCATGCACGGTCGTAATTTTCAACATTTGCTTCTAGGGAATTCGTCAAATTCTGTCAGCGTGCGGTGGCGGTCGAGAAGCGACGGCGCGCAATGTTTACAGCCGGCCGCTGCAAGCAGCCGGCTGTAAGCTGCCGGAAAAATCGTAGGCACATACGCAGGGTGACTCATTGCATCGTTTTTCTCGTTTCCCACGAAATGCCGGCTGCATATCCTCGTGATCGCCGTCGGCAGCCACGGCGTGCCGTCTGGACTGCACACAGGGAATATATACATATATAAACGCGTGCACGCGCGTACGAAAAGTAATCGGCACGTTGCGTTGCAAACCACGTTTTGCTCGCGTACTCACTTCACGCGTCGGACGGCACGTATTCAGCGGTTCCATCGCTCCACTTCATACGGCTTTCAGGGGAACCAGTAAAACCCCACATAAGGATCCTTACCCCCACTTTCGAGGCAATTAACCACGCAACAATAACGGCGGCGACCGCGCTTCGGGACCGCGCGCTACTCAGAGCCGTCGCCCGGACCACCTGCTTTCGGCACGGTTTGTTGAAGCAGGGATCGCTCGTCAAACATGTCAGACTCTGCAGGCATAGCGAACAAGTTCCTGCGTACGTTTTAAGCACTTTTTGAGCCTGAAAACTAGGCGCAAAATTAAGTAAAACGCTCAAAGCAACTGAGAACTGCGTAACTCGCCGGTCGGCGTCCATTTTTGACTACCCAAGCAACTTCGGCGCACGCCACTCAAAACTCCAGCGCGTCAGCCCTATGGGATGAAACGGCTGAAACAAGTTTTCCGTGCAGGCCTGGCGATTTATTCTCAATTCGTTTCTTCATTCCACGCGATAGCGGTTACGGACACCGGCGGCAGAGGTCGCGGCGGCGGACAACTGCGCCACCAAAATCGGCTGTTGTTGTGATCTCATCAACCAAATCTACAGCATCTCCACAGCCACCACATTCATGCACTAAGAAAGCAACAGGGGCGTAAGGGAAGGTGGGTGATCTCGCCAATGCTACTCAGCGTATGTTCACAGGAGGTTTTAAGTTGCCTGGATAATCCCGGCCGCCGCGGCTCTAATTTCGATGGAGGCGAAAATGTTTGAGGCCCGTGTACTTAAATTTAGGTGCACGTTAAGAACCCCAGGTGGTCGAAATTTCCGGAGCCCTCCACTACGGCCTCTCTCATAATCATGTCGTAGTTTGGGGACGTTATTATTATTATTATTATTATTATTATTATTATTATTATTATTATTATTATTATTATTATTATTATTATTAAGTTGCATGGATGGAAAACAGTTGCGGATAAAATCTAATCGGGAATGCCCTAATAAGCCCCGATGTTCTGATGACTCAGGGGACGAAATGGAATGCATGATTCCTGAATTCCACATGCAAACCAGAGGATTTGATCTAAAAATCAGTATGCAGGAAACTAATGTTCAAAAGTGTAGGAAGTGGTTTGCAAGAGGTAACGAGGCGCCGGAAGTGGTAACATCGGCATCTTATCGGTACTTACCTATGGGACAGAGACTGCAAGCTGACGAAAAAGATTTGATGGAAATCGACGACTGCGCCGCGAGCCATGGAGAAAAATAGTTCAGAATAAGGTAAAGGGACCAAAGGACAGAATAGTGGGTCAGAGAACAAACGCGTGTTAAGGATATTGTCGCGCGATCGTGGCGCTGAAGTACGCTGAACACAAGCTGGGTCAGATAAAAAAATTTTTATTGGGCGGACTTGTGCCCGGGAAATGTAAAGCCAAAGTACAAACAACACGCGCGGTACACTGATAGCGGTGATCACAGTCGTCGGCCGTCGGCAACCTGATCATCGGGGGAACGCGTCGTCTTGTATACATCAGTGATCGAACTTTCCAGCGGTGCTCTCGTAAGCTCACAAATAAACTTGACTATTCATGTCATGCGCATAATCTTAACAGAACAATCGTAAACAATGGCGCAGCTTCCCAAACATTCCGGCGCTTCCTGCGACAACCCCTGCTAACAGTTTGTTTTTAGGTGAAACCCCAATACATCAGAATTAAGAAATAAGCCTCCGTCGCAATGTCCCCCGCTGAAAGTATCACCCCGATGTTGAAAAGAGAACATGCAAGTGGAAATACACGCCAAAGAAATCAAGAAAGTAATTTCGAACTAAGATTTCACAGTTCGTCAGCACACATATTAAAGTTTAAGGCGCACCACGTGGACGACTTCTGGTCGCGTGTGGCGCCGCTGACAGTTCGTAGTGCTGTCGAAAAAGAATGTACGGCGTGAAGTATCGCCGGATCAGCTTTTCATTTAAACCACATCAGCGCATCGACGTACACACTCAAACACGGTTGCCGGTTTGGAATTTGATATGGCGTCGTCGAAGGATGTAGCGACTGCTACCGGTCCTGTGCTGGGTCTTGATACGTAGGCAGGCACGCTTCCTGGCTTCTGTGGCGCTGTTTAGTTAGCTTGCTTGCTTGTTCCTCGTGTTGGCTCTTACCCACTACGGGGGATCGGCCATGAAACCAGCAGTTCATTTTTTTGTTTAAAGAATGAGGAATAAATCAATTGCCGAAAAAAAAATAAACGAAAATTTAAGAATGACTTGTCGATATGGAATAAGGAGCAGAATAATAGAACAATATGAGAAGCAATGAACGAATGAAAGGAATTCTCGAGTGCCAAATTTGTTCACGAATATGTTAACAAGGAATTCTTCGTGTCTCACCGAGAAATTCGCATAGGGCTCAGCAGACGTTCCTGTTGCTGAAGCCAAGAGAAGCCGCCCCAAGGGAAAGAATATTTTGAGAATTCAGAATAATTCTTAAGTTTCTGAATAGCATTTCGAAATGCTTTTTTCTATGCCTAATGAATCGACGGCAGGTAAGCAAGAAATGATGAATAATTTCAGATCCCTGGCAAAAATAGCACATAGGAGACGGCACCAGACCAGACCTGTATAAATAAAAGTTAAGTGGGGGTATCCGGCATCGCAATTTAGTAATAGCCACTTCCAGTCTTCGAGCCAGACGCCATTTATTATTCCAACGGAATGAAATATGACCATATTCGGAAACTGGTAATTTCATACTCTTGGCATCTTGAATTAAAGAATACTTCCGAAATCTCGAATTAGTAATAAAAACTTTGTCAGGCAGAATAGACAAAATAGGACCACCCAGATACCACCATGCGAGAGTATCTGCCACCTCGTTTATTAGTATGCCACAGTGACCTGGAACCCATACCAACCGCACGGTACGCAATTTTTTTTTGGATTAAGGAAGTGAATGCATTCAGAATAGGAGACTCAGAAGCAGTAGAAGATAAGGATGTACGTACTATCAGCGAATCAGTAACTATAACAACTGATGACTCATTTGCGGGTAGTTTTCAAAGGGCTAATATAATTGCTAGGAGCTCAGCTTCGAATATGGGAGTATAACTTAGGAGGCGCAAGGAGTACGACCGTGATAAAGCCTCTGAAAATACGCTCACTCCCGCTTTCTCTTCACACATGGATGCATCAGTGGCAATCATGTTATCTATTCCCAGTCGAAGTAAATGATCGTCTAGCAATCCTATTAAATATCTAGAAGGTAAATGTTCGGCATTAGATGGGAATGTATAATCAAATTCAATTTTTGCTATGGCCAATGATTTATCGTTTGCTACAATGTCGCATATGTTAACATTTAATGATTCTAGTTGGTCCTGTACGGAAAAAAAGCTTGAGGTTTATATATATGAGACCAAGGCTCATTAAAATATGTTGACGATGCAGCTACGAATACGAACTGCACTCGTCTTTGTGAAGACGCAAAAATTTTTAAATATGTTTTGACGGTGAGAATGCCGAATCTGCAAACTAGAGTGGGGATTTGGGCGTCTAGGTATAGAATAATGTTTGCTGAAAATTTTGGTACTCCTCGACAACTTCGAAGGGCCTCTCGCTCTATAAGAACCAAGAGATGAATCTTGTATGCAGCCCCCCCCCCCTGAGTATAATATGCAAACAAACTCTAAAACCGGTCGAACATACATACGATAAATCATAAGTAGCTGGTCTCTGCGTAGCCCAGAAGGGTGGTGTCAAGCTTACGTAACATCCCACCAGCGCGTGTTGCCTTACATTTGACGTGCTCAATGTGTTTGCGCCAACTGAATGTCTCATCATAAAAAACTCCTAAATATTTGACAAAGTCATTTTGGAGAATTACTTTTTAGCGATACTGAAGCGAAACGCTAACTGGAGCATTCAATAGAAAAAACAATCAAGGAATTCGCTAACGTTGAGTGTCATTCGAATATGTTCAAACCACAATTCTAAACTTTCCAAGTATGAGTGTAGTACTGAATAGAGTGAACGAATATTACCTGCCGAAGCGAAGAATGCAATGTTGTCTGCATATACATACACTGTAACGTTAATGTTCAACGGAATTGAGCTTAATCGAATATCGAATCAAACAGGCGAAAGAACGGAACCTTGAGGGACCCCTCTAGATTGATCATATTTCGGGGATGGTAAGCCACGTCGGGAACAGTAAAATTTCCTATCCTTTAGGAACTCATGCAACCAATTGATAATATGTCCGGAAAAATTTAATATTAATGAGAACTAACAGACAATAATGCCAAGGAAAGTATAGGGGATGTTATTAGTAGTAAATGTAATGTAAATGTGAAGAAAGAAAAGTGGACGAAAAGATAGCTTGCCGCGGGCAGGGACCGAACATGCGACCTTCGATTAAGGCGTCCGATGTTTCGAATAACGCGTCAGAGAGCATCGGACTCGTTAGCCGAAGGTCGCAGGTTAGGTCGCTGCCCGCGGCAACCTATCTTTTCGCCCACTTTTCTTTCTTCACATTTACTTTACATTTACTACTAATAACGTCCCCTATACTTTCCTTGGCATTATTGTCTGTTAGTTCTCATTAATATTGTGTATAACAAGAAAAACGAGCCCTTAAAATTTCCACTTCTTTCCTGGAAAATTCAAGTTTTTTAATGCATTGACCAAGATGACATGTTCTACACTGTCGTACGCCTTAGCCAAATCTAGAGTGACTAATGCTGCCAATTGCCGCTTGTGACGAGCAAGCTTAATACGTCCCTCTAAATCTACATGTGCATGCCATATGGAGTATCCAGGTCTAAATCCTATCTGACATGGGCTCAATAACGAGTTATCTGCAATAAATATAATGATTCTAATGTATAATACTCTTTCAATTAATTTAATGACATGCGAAGTTAATGCTATAGGTCTTATATTATCAATATGCATACCTGCTCCTTGTTTCTTAAGCAAGGGAATTATTTTTGCCAGTCTCCAGTCTGGAGGGATCCAACCATTTCCAAGTGAGTGATTTACAAGATTAAGAAGGTTCTGAGGAGACACATCAAATAATATTTTTAACATGCCTGACGTAATACCGTCAGGACCGGGGGTTGAATTCGGGAGTAACTGAACAGCATGCGCCAGTTCTATGGTTGCGTCAACGAAATCATTCACATATAAAGGTTTTTCGAATTTTGTTTGTACTTGAAAGGCAAATCGCGGTTTTAGTTCCAATGCAATTTCATCTAATAGATCAGCCAATTCTTTTGAAGTTGGAACAACTGATCCTACGTTAATGCGCGATGGAATAGCCTTACGAGATCTAGGAAATCTACAAAAAACTTTTTTATTCTTGCTTTTAGATAGAAAAGTATAACGGTTATCGTCATGTTTGGCTTTAGCTTCGGAAACAATTCTCCTAAATTTAGCTTTGGCATATTTAGAATTACTCCAATTAAATGTAAACATTTCGACAGAAATCTGTCTGGCTGGGTGGAATATTTAGGAGGTTAATATGGCTCCAGCCAAGTTTAAGAGAGCCCGACGTTTCGGGACCGATTCGGTCCCTTCCTCAGGGGTGACTGGTTTGGTCGTGGAAGCTTCTCCCCGACTTGTTCCACCGCGGCTCCGGATTTCCCTTTCCCTCACGTTTCGGAGGCCGTGAACGCAAACCGAGGGCATTGTTCCCAGGGACCGGTTCACATTTGCCGGCGTGTTTTGAATGTGCCACGACTCGAGCAAGAGCCTCCTTCCCAGATTCATTTCTGTTTCCAGAACAGAAGCGCCGTCGAAGTCGATCTTACGGTCGTGCTTTTCACAGTGCTCTGCAAGAGCGCTGCGTTGCATTTCCATCTTCCGGACGTCGTTCTTATGTTCGCGTATTCTTTCTGGGAAGCACTTGCTCTCGCCTATGTAGCTAGCTGGGCATTGTGAACACGGCACCTTGTAAACTACGCCCTGGTGTTGTTCCCTCGGGTCGATCCTTCGGCCGCGGTAGCAGGCGGGTGAGCGTCGACGCTGGCTTGTGTATCATCACGACCCCCTCTTTTCGGGACGCTTCCGTTTCTCGATGTGGCAGTCGGGCGGCAGGGCGAGCGCATGACCTTCTCGGTGTACAAAAAGCCAACGCACACCGGCAGATATTCGCATTTCACGTCCTGTCATCCGACTGCCCACAAAGCTTCGGTAGTTTCGGCGCTCTTTCACGTGCAAGAACAATCTGCATGGAGGGGGAGAGAAAGAAAGAAGTGGAGAGGGTCGTCGCCGAGCTGCTAAAGAACGGATACACCAAAGCTTTCATTCGCCGAGTGTCGCGCCGTGTGCCGAAAGACACGCTACGCGACCCCCCTCCCCCCTCCACGGCCACCCCACCGGCCACAACGGAATCCAAGGAGCCAGCCCAGCGCATTGTCATACCATATGTGCCGGGCATCAGCGAAGAGCTCGCCAGGATTCTCAGAAAAGAGGGGGTCACGGTGATACACAAGCCAGCGTCGACGCTCACCCGCCTGCTACCGCGGCCGAAGGATCGACCCCCGAGGGAACAACACCAGGGCGTAGTTTACAAGGTGCCGTGTTCACAATGCCCAGCTAGCTACATAGGCGAGAGCAAGTGCTTCCCAGAAAGAATACGCGAACATAAGAACGACGTCCGGAAGATGGAAATGCAACGCAGCGCTCTTGCAGAGCACTGTGAAAAGCACGACCGTAAGATCGACTTCGACGGCGCTTCTGTTCTGGAAACAGAAATGAATCTGGGAAGGAGGCTCTTGCTCGAGTCGTGGCACATTCAAAACACGCCGGCAAATGTGAACCGGTCCCTGGGAACAATGCCCTCGGTTTACGTTCACGGCCTCCGAAACGTGAGGGAAAGGAAAATCCGGAGCCGCGGTGGAACAAGTCGGGGAGAAGCTTCCATGACCAAACCAGTCACCCCTGAGGAAGGGACCGAATCGGTCCCGAAACGTCGGGCTCTCTTAAACTTGGCTGGAGCCATATTAACCTCCTAAATTACTCCAATTAGTAGGATTCTGGTTAACTAAAAGTTTTTTCCATGCAGCCTTTCTGCGCCTGTACTCTCGATCACAATCAGAATTCCACCATACACTTACAGACTTTCTATCTGTGGAAGGTATCGTAAACTATGATTTTTTCAGAGTGCATTTTAAAACAGAACACAAACTCATGGCTTTTATTTCATTTTCAGTGCTAGTCAGAGAGGATAACGTTGACTGTAAACTTTTTTTAAATTGTGAGTAATTTACAAAAGTGTGCGTTTGACATTCCGGTCGGACCAAGGGGATATTAATGTCGATAGACAGATTTAGTTGGGTATCCGTAACAACGTACGGACGCAGCCTGCCAGGCATTCTCTATGGCAGGGTGAGTCCGTACGTTGTTGCGGAGGCTCAACTAAATCTGTCCAGTGACTACGGGACGGTGACCACTATTTGTTGCAGCATCAACCACAGCCCAAGAAGAGATAAAAAGGCTTGAGCTGGCGAATGATAAGTCTAAAAAAGATCTCGTATTACATCGAATAAATGAAGCTACTTTAAAATTTAAACAAGTGTAATTTTTTTTACTTACCCAGTTCCACAATAATTTACCGAGAGAGTCTGTGCGGTAACCCCAAGAGACAGGATGCGAGTTAGTCTCCTGCAAAAATTGTGTTTGGTCTACAAAAGCTCTGAGTGATGTCAAGAATACCTTCATCTTGTACGCCAATCGGAAAGTAGCTGTTAACAATAGAAAGCGGTGCACAGCCTGGTAGAGCTAATTCCAATACCAAAACTTCGTGTTCACACGATATTGTCTGATAAGCAACTTTCGCTCTATGACAAAATTTTGCGGATATAAAACACGCTACTCCTCCACCTCTAGAATTCCTGTCCAAACAAAAACATTTATAATTTTGTAAATGAAAATTTTGACCTTATGACAGCCAAGTTTCTTGTGACAAAATTACGTGAGAGGACTGTTGGGAAATAAAGTATAATAAATCTGTGGTAGCAGAAAGTATAGACTGGCAGTTCCACTGAAGAGCCTTAATAAGACCTATTTTGATGACAGGCAAGCAGCCGCGACTGTTTGATCCAAAATACTATCTTTTAAAAATCATTCTTAGTCACGGGTTCTTTCACACAATTCTTTGATTTAGAATTAGAACTCTCATTCTTGTTTGTAGGTGACCTACTGCGCTTAGGAATTCGAGTATCCATACCCATATCCTGAATATCTTGTGAGCTAGACTCAGGCGGACATTCATGATTAGTTCTTTGTGAATTAGAAGGTCGTTCATCACTATATCTGGCAGAATCTGATTGAAACGCAGAGGAAAAATGAATTACACTGAAAGGATTCTGCATGCTTTTGGCTAACTGTTCCGAAAACCTATTCAACTGCATGGATGTTACTTGAGCCATAGTGTCTGAGTAATTTATTAGGAGTTTTTCTAGTGACTTTTCCACTGCTATTTCTACGAACGAAGCAATGGACTGTGCCACTGATGCCTCCACAATGAGAGGCTGACGGGCTGTTAACTCCTGCATATCCTTGGGTCCTGCTCTGAACTTCAGCTAGAGCTTCTCTGCGCGAACATCGCCTTCTATCAATGACTTCGAGAACCTGCATCTCTTTAGCCCTAGCTCGACAATCGGGATGGTCGGCCGGACAATTAGTTTGGCATAGACAACATGACTGAATATCAGATTTGCAGTCGTCAACACTATGTTCAGGCCCACATATACGACATCTGATATTAGGGCAACACCCGTTAGAGCTGTGACCATATCGCCAGCATTTGCTACATTGCAGAGGTCGTGGAGCAAGGGGTTCAACCCTGTATATTAGGGTCATGTCTTTATCTCTGATGGGCGCGATGTCCCTGCAAATGTAGCGATAACTGTCTCGGTGGGAATCCTCACAATATTTGATTGCCTGTTACAGCGGTACACCGACACTGCCCCTGCATCTGCAAAAAGATCCAAGATTTCCGCCGGCGTTAGGCCAACATCTGCTCCACGGACTAGCCCTTTGCAACAAGCAAGGTGGGGAGGAATGAAGCAGCTCACCGGGTGATTGACAAAAGAGGTACACTTTAGAAGGTGTTGGATACAGGCCTGGTCTGGCGAGCAGCAAAGAATACTGCCACGACCAAACTGACGGACCTCAGTAATCTGGAGAAAGTGAGGGTCACCGTGCAAAGCTCGGTCTGGATGGCCTTGGGATTCTTCATCCGAATAGCTCCACCATTCGTCGGCACCAAAGCAACAGGAGCGCTGCTGATTCCACTACGCAGAAAGAGCTCCAAGGGTACATCCTGAGAGGGCATAGAGGCAGACCAGAGGGAAGCCCTCTGGCCTGGGGTGAGACCGACATCAAGAAAAACCTGAAGCTACACTTAAATGCGCGATGAACTCAAAGCAGGCAATAACCACCCAAGGAAATTAAAAATAACCGCCGGTTACAGAACTAATAAAGCCCCCGTAAGCGACTGCACCAACGTTAGAACGTTAGAACCGATGTGCAGTTACGTAACGGCATCGAGGTTTTCTTCGTCGTTGATGTTGGGCAGCATGGCGTCGAGCGTCGTTGCATGACTCCTTTCGTAAACGAGCTTGAAATGTGCCACCTGTGTAGTTTTTTCTACCGCAGTGTGGTAAGCGAAAGAGACATATGGAAGGATTCCATCCCAATTTTTGTGCTCGAGTGAGTGAGTCAGAACTTTATTGTGGTCCAAACGTGGCAGAAGCTGAACGCGACTGGAGGTCCCGCTAGCTCAGCCAGGTGGCTCCACCCAGGAAGGTGCCGGAAGCTGCAGCCTCTCGGCGATGTCCCGGGCCCTCTGGACTGCCAGGAGTTGTTTGTTGAGTTCCATGCTGCGCATGGCAGCCTCCCAGGAGGGTTTATCTGATAATGCTGACCCCGAATTAAAGGGCACATGCTCTGGCTTTTTGTGCTCGAATCAACGTACTCGGCCAACATGTCGGCGATGGCGTTATTCAAGCTTCTATCACCCCATCCGTCTGTGGGTGGTAGGTGGTTGTCTTGCGATGGCTTGTCTCACTCTGTCGGAGGATGGGTTGAGTTAGGTCGGTCGTAAAAGCTGTTGCTATGTCAGTAACGAGGACTTCTAAAGCGACATGTCGCCAGCAGGATGTTCTCTACGAAGAACTTGGCTACCTCTACGGGACTACCTTTGGCCAGGACTTTCGTTTAGGTATAGCTGGTGAGAGAGTCTGTAGCCGCGACGACCCCCCATTACCCGATCTTGACGCCGGACATGGCCCCAGTAAGTCAATCCCGACCTGCTGGAACTGTCGGTAAGGCGGTTAGATTGGTGGCAGGAATCCCGCTGGCTTTGTCGACGATGTTTTGCGTCGTTGACAGTCCTGACGTGCTCTGACGTAATGGGAGATGTTGAGCGGCCAATAATGAGCGGCCAATAATACTTCTGAATATTCGCGAGCGTACGCGAGAAACCAAGGTAACCAGCAGTAGCGTCTTCACGCAGGGCTTGCAGAATCTCTGGACGCATTTCCGAGGGAAAAACGAGAAGGTGGCTGGCGCGAATTTTCGAGGCGTTCTTCTTGACGAGCACGCCGTCTTGTAAGTAAAACGAAGGAAATCCATACATGAACACTAATATGACAACGTCCTTCTTGCCTTGCAAGTGTTACCTCAGACATTTTTGTTCTGCATCACTACGCTGATGCTCGTCGAGGTCGTCCGCGCATAAAGTTCTCAGGCACGTGTCCTCATTCTGCTCATCTTGCGAGGGTGGATCAAAATTCAGGGGAGCGACGCAAGCAATTCGCATCTGATTGCTTCCGCCGGGACTTGTACACGATGGGGTAGTCAAGTCCCTCTCGTGGACTTCAACTTGCCAGTAGCCCTTCTTCAAATGCCGTCTGTATGATTTCGTCAAGCAGCCTTTCGTCGACTTCTTGCTTTATAGCTCGCTTAAAACACGTTGCGGGGATAGTTGGTGATACATTCTTTATTAAAATATGGTAGCGCTACATTTGACGAGCACGAGGACGCATTAGCTCGCGAAATATCGGAAGAAATATTTATCGCACAGAAAGGCGGTCCGTTCACAGGCACCACATCTGCATCCTTGCGTGGCAGTGAATATAATATAATATCCGTAGGTCGCAGGTTCAGTTCCTGCCAGCAGCAAGTTGTCTTTTCGACCACTTTACTTTCTGCACATCGATACCACAATTATTGCAGTACACTTAGAACAGTACAATTAACGTTCACTATAACCTCCTTGGCTTCATTATCTGGTGGTTTTCATTAAGGTTGTCGCACAAAGAACCGAACCCTCGAAAAGATTCTTCAATTTCTTTCACTTAAACAAAAGTTGATAGTTTTGCACAAAGCTCACCCCAATCTACCGTTTGCTTATGAATGCGGATGCATTGCTTGCCTTCTTTTTGCTATAAAATGCAATGCGTGTGATTTCAATAAAAATAGCTGGAATGAGCGCCCGTCCTGTCATGTACTTCTCTGTCTTGTCCTCGTGATATGTAGCTGTGGAATATTTTAGGTAAGATCGCTTTATGGCCTCGCGTTTGGTTCGGGCATTTACGGAGCCCCGACAGACATGTTAAGGATCTCCCGTAGCCTCACGCGGGGTCCACAACCACAAACACGAAGCATCCCAGCTTTGGGACGCACGTCTGCTTTCGACAGGGTCTTATAGGCATCTCTCCCAACCCCCCACGCAGGCACGCAGTCCTGCCTTCCTTTCGACGTAACCGTACACAACACCACCCTCACAGGCACTGCACAAATGGCGCGACGGGGTTGTGGGGCTTTCCTGAAAAGGCGTCTAGACTGCGCACGTGACCTTCAACAAGCACAAATAAAAACAACGGAAATACCACAAGGGTGAGAGAGTGGCCGGCGCGGGAAAATTTTGGAGACCAGGGGCAGAGACTTTCGAGCCACGAATCAAGAATCACGTCTCAAGACGGCTGTTGTTGTAAATTCTGTAAAATAAACTTCTTGTTCTAATTGTAATCGAAGCGTTCATAGCAGGGCATATTTTTCGGTTATAAGGCGGTGTTTAGCAACAGAGCGATGTCGTAGTCTCGCTGACGGCCAGAAGCAGACCCTGTATTGTCGGAGCAGGCCGTTGGAACGTTCTTGCTTATGTGATGGAAGATTCGGGTTGACGTCACAAGCCGCTTCAGGAACTCGGATCGTCAGGGTAGCTACGTTCGAATTCGTGAGGGAGAAAGCATCGCTGGCTTCCAGAGTTTCTCCTGCGAGGGTGATAGTCAAGCCTTTGTTGACCTATGTACTTGCGGCTGAAATTGCTGACCATCATCTCCGCTTTCGCTCCATGCCGCTAGGCTATGTTTCTGGCGACGCAAATCTCACGATTGCGCAAGGGGTGCTGGTTGTCCTCAGTTACTCCTGTGCTTGTTCAAGCGTCCACTGTAATGATGACACTCGAAAGAGGCGGCATGGTGACTTGGCCTTCGAGAACACTTAAGGTGAGGTTCTCAGGCGTCGTGTGCAGCGATAGTGCTTTATCCGTTGAATCGGATCTAAAGTCGACGATTGCACCTTGGTGGCTAATACAGTCTATACCAAGAATTAGCTCTCGCGAGAATTTTTAAAGGTAACAAATGCCGCAGGATAAAGCTCGTCATGAGTGGTGACTCTTGCCGCGCCGATTCCGGTTGGCTCTAAAGGGACAGACAACAGCTCAGAACTGGAATTCAGGTAACCCCACTAATGGATGGATTGTTTATTGTATTGGCTAAAACCGGCTCAGTTTTTCTCATTAGAAGGAGATTTATTATTTTTATTTCTTCGCTAAAATCACTTTTGGCGCCTCACGCGGCAAAAAGCGAATATGCATGTGATCCCGACCACGTGACCATTTACTGGTGCACGCGAATAATGGTGTCTACATCAGTGTTGAAATAAAGTACACGTTTTGTATTATAATCTTTTCTCGCTCGAAATGTGCCGATACACCTTCGTTTCTATTCAGGAGAACAGTGGCGCCGCCTTCGCTTGACGTAAGATGCGCAGCGTAGTAGAGAACAATCGCCTCCTTGTAGACATCTAGCAGGTGTCATCGTCATGCCGAACATGAAGTTTCGAATCCTTTCACTCAGTACTCAAGTGGTTTGCTCCAAAGACCTTCACATTTTAAATGCAAAGCAGCTTTTGCGCTGGGCATTGTCCGTAGTTCCATTGGCGACCGTCCGCTTTCTAAAACCTACAATAGCCATCTGTTACATATTGAGCGCGCGCTCGCGCCAAGAAGTCTTCGCGTTGTTCTTCGACCGCCTTGATGGTGATACGTGCAGAGCGCGCGCTTGCGCCAAGGAGAAGTCTTCTTCGTCTTGTTATTTGACCGCCTTGATGATGATACGTGCAGAGCACTTCAGGGGCCCGGGCTGCCGTACGCTGTTCTAGCTTGGCGTAACGCAGACAAAACCACGTGTTCTGACAAGCGCTAGTGCGTTTGTGCCTGTGTAAGGGGCTGGGTAAGACGCTGTGGCCTCTCCCCCTTACACTCTCTCAGCAATCATGTGATGGCGTCGGCGAACGAGATTCTGCAGACGCGCGATTAACCAACGCGTTGTATCCTAGTCAGAACGCACTGGCACGCGATAGCGCGTTCGGGCTTGTATAAGGAGCTGGGTGAGATGCTGTGGCCTCTCCCCCTTACACTCTCCCAGCAATCTCGTGATAGCGTCGGGGAATGAGATTCTGCAGACGCGCGATGAACCCGCGTGGCGTGCTCCAACAAGAGTTCGGGGCGAGTAACAGCAACAGCAACTACAGTGACTTCATAGTGTGCTCCACTTGCAAGGACGCGCTAACATCGGGCAAGTTGCCCATGATGAATGGAACTTTTAGTCGACCCATGCGCTGCTTCGCATCCCCACATGGTTATCTTTAGTGGGAGATGATGTAATTTTTTTCTTTCCATGGAATGCTAGCAAGGTGCGGATGTAAATCAATAGCTTCACATACTTCTTAGCAGTACTTTGCAGTAAGCACGTGCTAAATATCATAAATAGCAACAACAATGTGTTCAGCGTACCTGCAACATTTTGTTGTCCACACAGAGGTCAGGACCGTCAGGTATGAAACTGCGACGAAGCAAGGTTCCATCACGCAGCACGAAGAGACGAAGGGAGGAATGAGGAGTCGGTGAGTTGAGGCGGTCAATGATCTTGTGGAGAGTCGGTCACGGCGTTGCTCAGCAGAGATGTTGAAGAGGTCAGTTAGTGCGAGCACAGATGGAATGGTATCGTTCTCCCAAGGTTCTGGTGGGTCTACGGGATAACGGGCCAGGTAGTCGGCGTCCTGATGCAAGCGGCCAGACTTGTAGACGACAGTGTACGTGTACTCTAGAAGTCGTAATGCCCAACGACCACGGCGACCAGTGGGATCCTTGAGAGAAGACAGCCAGCAGAGGGCGTGGTGATCACTGACAACGGTGAAGGGTATGCCGTACAGATAAGGACGAAATTTGCCGACGGCCCAAACAAGAGCGAGGCACTATCTCTTCGTTATTGAATAATTCCGTTCAGCTGCGGAAAGAAGGCTGCTGGCGTATGCAATAACGCAATCCTGACCACGTTGATTTTGGCCGAGAACAGCGGCAATTCCATGACCACTGGCAGCGGTACGTACTTCGGTGGGTGCAGAGTCGTCGAAATGAGCCAACACAGGGGGCGACGTGAGTAGGTCGACGAGATGAAAAAAGCCGACACTTGGGGAGGACCCAACGAGAAGGGGACGTCCTTTTTAAGAAGGCATGTGAGGGGCTGCGCAATCGCTGCAAAATCTTTAACGAAGCGGCGAAATTAGGAGCATAGGCCAAAGAACGAGCGAACGTCCTTGGAAGAACATGGAGTGGGGAAGTTCGTAACGGCGCGTATTTTTGCAGGGTTAGGCTGTATAACCACAGCGTTAACGAGATGGCCAAGCACGGTGATCTCGCAGCGGCCAAAGCGGCATTTTGAAGAGTTGAGCTGAACACCTGCGGTGCGAAAGACTTGCAAACTAGCCGACAAGCGTTGCAAGTGGCTTGAGAACGTAGGTGAGAAAATGACGACATCGTCGAGGTAGCAGAGGCGTGTGGACCATTTGAGGCCCCGAAGTAGGGAGTCCATCAAGCGCTCAAATGTTGCGGGCGCGTTACACAACCCAAAAGCCGTGACTTTAAGCTGGTAGAGCCCATCCGGTGAAATAAAGGCCGTCTTCTCCCGATAATTTTCATCGACAGCAATTTGTCAATAGCCTGAGCGAAGGTCAATGGAAGAAAATTACCGTGCGCCATGAAGAGAATCAAGGGCGTCGTCTATTCGCGGCAAAGGGTAGACGTCTTTCTTGGTGATCTTGTTAAGGTGCCGATAGTCGACGCAGAACCGCCAGGTGTTGCCTTTCTTCTTTACAAGAACCACATGGGACGCCCAAGGACTCGAAGATGGCTCGATGATGACCTTAGCGAGTATCTTGCCGACTTCCGTTTGAATGACGCCGCGCTCGGTAGCAGAGACACGGTAAGGACGTCGAAGAATGGGTCTTGCGTCCCCGGTATCAATACAGTGGGTCAACAGAGATGTTTGGCCAAGCTGGGGCGAAGCGAAATCGAAAACATCGCGGTATGGCGCCAACAAAAGGCGTAGTTCCATGCTTTGAGAAGGGGAAAGGTCCGGGGCAATCATGTCGCCGAGCGGGTAATCAAGTGCTGCGCTAGCAGCAGGGCTTCCTGAAGCCGGTTGTGGAGTATCAATGGCCAGGGCCACAGGGTCGTGTGCGTCTAAAGGCGGTATAGTGCCCAGCTGATACCTTCGGGAAGCAACTAACGCAACGACGTCCAAAGTTGAGTACAGGTATGCATGCTCGGTTAGCAGAAACAGTCACGAGGGGGTGAGGCAGAGCTGCACGTCACGTCAGAAGAACGTCCAAGGAAGGGGTGATCAGGTAGTCGCCATCACGTATCGGAGGGTCTGGGGTAAATGAGACATAAGGTGCTGTACCTGGTGGCAAATGTACAAACTAGACAGCACATAAACGTGGTGGCCACTTGATGGTGAGGTCAGGCATAGCAGGAACTTCTAACTGTAAAAAACCAGAACAGTCGATAAGGGCAGAATGCGTGCTCAGAAAGTCGTGGCCGAGGATGTCGTCATGGGGGCACTCGCCTGGAACAGCAAAGAGAACTGAGGTGTTGTAGTCATCGAAGCTCACACGCATTTCAAGAACGCAAAGTGCAGCGTCATCAGCTACACGAACAGGCGTATGAGGCGGGCGTAAGGACCTTGCGGAGAGGGCGAGAAAAGTGAGCGCTCATTACTGGTCATTGGGCGCCAGTGTATATGAGCGCCGGAACAGGCACACCATGCACTTATACGTCTAAAAGGTTTTTCAGGGTAGCCAGAGTCAACAGAGAATTTCCGGGTCGGTAGGCCAATGCAGCATCACCTACGGGAGCTGCTATGGTCAGTTTTCTGAGGATGGACGGCGAGGGTACGGCGAAGGTGAGCGACCAGACAAAGGCAACCGAGAACGTCGCTGGTTTTGCGGGGACGGCGAGCGGTCGTATCATGGAGCCGAGGTTAGGGCATTAAGGTTACCTTGGTCTTCGCAGGCGTGAAAATATGAGGATCAAGTGTTCCCTTCACAGTAAGTTGAACGAGGAGACGATGGCCTTGGATAGCGACAATGGCGAGAAATGGGCTTTACCCCGTTGCAGTTGAAGCCTATTGGCCTGTAATCGCGTGTGCTCCACTGGTTGGGATCACGGTATCTGGAATAGGTCGGTTGTGGGTGGTAGGGTGGAAGAGTAATGACCGCTGGACGGCTTAGAGCACACATGGTTCGAATACCTGCGTTCGCCAGTTCATCGCGCACTACAGCCTGGAGTAATGGCACTGTCTGACGGTGCTCCTCGTAAGAACGGGCCTGCGGAGTAGGTGAGGACGCTGCCTTGATGTGACGCCGCACAAGGCGCAGGAAGTTTTCGGTACTGGGAGGCGGTTGGAAGCTGGACGTCTTCGCACGAAGACGTGGCGGCGGCGTTAAGGAGCCGAACAAGTTGCTGAGGGACTCGACGGTTCGTCGCTTCTTCAAGGCGTCGGCACTCCCTTATGATGTCGTGAGCAGTCCGAGTAGACGAGTAAATGATACGCGTCTTGGACATATTGGACGTACATGATGTACGGCGTCGTCGAGGTTTGTGCACGGCACGAAAGTTCCTTCTGGGCGAGTCGTTGGCGCGCATTTGGCTTTCCGCAAAGGTCTGTCATTTTAAAGACGATAGTCTTTCTTGGGCAGAAATTTTGGTCTGTCTTTCTGTTTTTCGGCACATCACCCGATTCAGCCACCCGGCCGAAAGTTGAACCACTTGCTTACCGCCCACCCATCTTGAACTGGCACGGCTGTTCATACTTGTGAACGTTGTCGATCAAAAAGTAAATGTTACGCATATCTGAGGCGCAACATCATTAGGTAAATATTAGGTGGTGTGTTCCTTTAATAGAAAATACATAGATACGCAATTTTACAGACCCTAGTTTCTTAAGCTGCGCTGAAAATGCGACTGCGCTGAAACTTGTCTTCCTCCGAGCCCTCTGCACAAGCTCTGTTGTGTTTCGGTTTCGGTTCAGTATTGCATCGTACGAATGACAGGGGCCGCTCTGGCATTCCTGTTTTACCCAGGCGACGTGTAAATAAGAGAGTTTGTGGAGAGTACTCGTTGAGTGCGGACGTTTCTTCTCCTTCGGCGCATCGCGCCAAACAGCGTGTTCGGGCTGGCCGGCGTCCCCACCGGTCGCGTTGGTCACCGCCGGTCTTCGCCTGCCGCTGCGCCGGGACTACCAGCCCGCAACACAGCACTCATGTTTCCCGACGTATTGCCAGATGGCGTCCATATCTCACGCAGCGCCTCTTCCATCGTCTTTAGACGACATCTGCAGCGAAGCACGCAGATACGCGGCCAATTTTTGGTTGGCATGAATCCCAACTGCCAACTCCGGCTAGTGTGTATCTAACCAGATAGGCCTTTCCCCTGAGGTAATAACTGATGTTTGGAAGCATCAAAGTTGGATTAAAGCGGGTGCTCTAGCTAGCTCGCTTGTAGTCAACCAGCCACTTTTCGACGTACACGTTGTCAGTTCCGCAGAAAGTGGCAGGGTCTCGGAGACGGGTCATAACAACGTGTCTGGGTTCAGTTGGTGAAGCGGAGGCTGGATCAACGGGCCTGCCTGTCGACTTGATGAACTGCCGAAAAAACTCCCGCTGCGAAATTCCGTGGTGTGCTTCGGATATACCCAGCTCCTCCACGGAAGAAGTTACGGGGAGACGACAGAAAAATGGTGTATTCACAGTATTTACTACACGAGCACAGTGTTCGGGGTGACAACAACAAGGATGGCGAAACAGGAAGCAACCCGTCCTCCTCTTCTTTTTCCCTAGATAAGTGGCACGTAACAATATCAAACAATGCTTTGCAGGACGCAGGACGCAGGCGCGCTGCAGTTGTACAATGTCACTTTGATTCACTTCTCCGCCTCTCGTTTCGCTGCCTTGATTTTACGCTGCTTGTGATTATGTCAGCACTTGCCGAGTCTTATCTCTTGTATAATGAATATTCAGTTCATCCGCATTTTCCTTTATTTTGACCATCTTTCGTGTCCTAACTTTTTAACACGAAAGTGTTTTATGCCGGAGTCCACCAAGACTTCAGTGACGTATTTCCGTCACGGAAATGACGTCGAAAAAATATACACAATCAGATGGCAAAGAAAAAAAGGTACCGTCAACGGGCATCGAACCCACGACCGCTAGGTTCGCAACAACAGATGCCGGGCACGCTATCCACTGCGCCACGGTCACTTTCTTTTCTTTATTGACTGCGCCACGGTCTCCAGAGACTGCGCCACGGTCACAGTGTCTGGAGCCTGTACGAACGCGCCTTCTATATCTACCACTCTCCCGGTCGGCTGGGTGGTGTTGACCTCTGGGAGTGGTAAGGTAAAGTAATGCGTCATTGCTGTGGCCTCCGCGACTAGCACCTGCAACGGGTTACGCGTCCGTCCCATTCGACGCGTTTTTAATAGAAGTTGAATTTTGTCAATGCCTTAACACACCGCGAGGTGGCGACCTTTGCCCAAGCGTCGTAAAAGCGTCGGCCTCGCTGAGCATCACGCTAATACAAAGCAAAAATAGCTTTGCGACGCGCGCCTGCCTCACCTGGCTGTAACACCGCGTTCCATGCTCACGCGCTCGCCGCGGGAAAAATCGCGGCCGAGCTACCGGGGCGGCACGACGCGCTTTGCGTTTCTCTCTAGTCCGGCTGTGGTGTTCAATCACATTTTAACATGCCGCGGTATGGCGACCAAGTTCTGCGTCCAATATGCGACGCTCTTATGGCTATCACACCTCGTTCTCTCATTACGCTTTTACCGTTAACTACTACTACAGCCACCACAAGGGTTTGTTTAATCATTTACATAGACGTTAGTCGTCGGGATGGAGATGTACCACCAATCATCAAAGTAGGTGCATACACGTTAAACGGTGCCATTACCTGCCAGACATCAATATACATTGTGCAAACTCTCTTATATCAATGTACAGTAAGCATTCAGTTACTTCTGTGAGGGCACACTTTACTTTCGTGTTATTCCGATTCCTATGAAGGAGGGATCAACCGTGTTTTTTAATGAGGCGTTTACTACTGTTTCTCTAATATTTTTAGTGGTTGTGTAATGAAAGTAGAGTGCATACGTTCTGCCTCGTTTAACTCATGCGCGCGCTTAGGTGGACTGTGCTCATTTGAATATGTACCCTTCCCAATTCCATGGAACAGTCTCAAATGTGGGACTAACAGTATGTTGAAATAAATAAATAAATAGATAAATAAATAAATAAATAAATAAATAAATAAATAAATAAATAAATAAATAAATGGCATACAGCCCTCGTTACAAAAAGAAGAAAACAAATGAAGTACACACCACTGATCGGATCTACCGCATCGATATGCCTTTTTATTTTATTAAGCATGAACCTGACGCTGTTACAGCGACCAAGCTTCTTAGGAGTATGTCACACCGCGTGGCTAAAGTATGAAGTAACTGCGGCGTCTTTATTCGCCACAAAAATTACAAAGCGGAGCAGACTTTATTAAACAGCTTGCTAAATGTCATTTGTTGCGCTGTTAAGGAGCGACTGCGTAAATAAATAATCGGAAGTTGTGATGGCGCTTGTAGACTTGTAGAAAATTATGTCTGGACTATGGCCGCTCCTGGTGAAGCGTCAACAACGTTTGGCAGGGCACAGTAACCATTATTTTTCATTCGCAATCCGCGCTTGTGGGCCGTTTTCTCACGGTGTACGGATTGAGTTAAATGAGGCGGTATAGTATGTAAGTATATATGGGTAACGTCAAATGCCGCATCATACAAAATATAAAAAGGAAATTTTCTAAGGTTAATGTTGTATAAATCAAGGAATAATTCATATGCAAGATTATATTGTGGCGCATCTTGAATACCGGGCAAGCGCGCATCGACCATTTTTGCATATGCCCCAGTAGCACGCATGACCAAATCCAAGATCTTCCCTTGCGGGTTCCACCTGTAAAAATTGAAATAAAGATTATGTCCTAGCAGGTGCCTTTATGAAAAAGAGAAGGCACTTCATAATCGTCAGTGGTCACGGACATACTTTAACCAAGTGGAACAGATCATCCTAAAGTAGAGCTTAACGTGGAGCATTGGGCAATTGGCGGCAATTGCTGAAATAACCGGCTTTGCTACTCCTGTAGCTCCGAAGCAGCAGCTACAGCAGTGAACGCGAGACCTGGGTGTTCACTCTATCATGGATGGACAGCGTTATGAGTTGATATAATATTCATAATAACTTTGTCGGCTTTAAGTGTCAAAACCAGGATACGATTACGAGTTACGCGGGCACTGCAAATTTTGGCCATGTGATGGTTTCTAACGCGCGCTAATATCGCACTGAACGTGAACCTCTAGCATTTCGCCTCCATCAAAATGCGACCGTCGCGACCGGGATCAAGCCGTACACTTTCGGGTCAGCAGTCGAGCGCCATAACAACTGTACAACCGCGGTGGACTTATCTAGGTGACAGCACAGCTTCAAAAAAATCTCGCCTACATTGACATCATGCAGGGCGTCTTTCTTCGCTGAATCAGCGCGCATGGCGCAACAAACGTACCAAAACTAAAGTACGGTGTTCCTAGCATCACTGTCGACTCGCTTACATGTACAGTGTTCAGCAAATGAAACGCGATGATCGGAGCGCGTCATCGGTTTAGGGCGCCTTGATGCCAGCGCTGCCGCTTCCAGAAGGAAGACACCTTTTCACCCACTCCGCGCCGCCCTTTCTTTGCGGGGAGACATATTGGTTCTAAAGTGTCAGGCGTAGTGCAGTGGCTAGCGCGGGGACGCTCCTGCAAACGTGTTAAGTTCTTTGACCGCTGTGTTAAGCTCTTTGACCGCTGTGGCAGGCTGCTGTGCGCCACCGAATACTGGTTCACGTGCGAAAGGCCAACGGATGTTTCGCTTCCATCGTAACCGTGAGGGAAGAAAAATGTTGCAGTGGCTTAGCTCGGCTATGCCATGATAACATACCGTTAGCAAAGATCAGCTAATTATTCTTAGCTTTCCTGATTGTCTAGGATTAGCTTGATTATCATGCTTACTGCTGCTCCACTGACACACACACATGGTATACGTATTATGTGGCACATGTATATTTATTTTGCCAGGCAAGTACTTCGGGATCCGATGAGTTAAACTTCTCCGCTCTTCTGCACCGCTGTGCAGCATTTGCGCTCTCCTTCTCCGTGGCTACACCACACTGGCAAACGCCAGTCAGAGGCGCTATCAAGCGGCCCCAGCGCAGTGTCAGACGGCGACTGCAGAGCGAAGGCGAATAGCTGCGCGCGCGCCGGCGCCAATACGTCTGCCACGGCTAAGATGTCACTCCTGTGGAAAGCGCAGACCGGCGGCGGAGTGCGCTGGAGGTGCCGGCTCCGGTGCGTGACATCAGTGATCCTCGCGCATGCGCAGCACCGCTGCTGAGGAGGCACGCGAAACTGGCTCGGCTAGACCAGTGTAGCTAACGCTACGAAAAAATTGGAGGCACAAGTGAAACGCGACCACTGGAATCCGTCAGACAGTACCAAGATATGCGATGTTAGTTGTTTACTTGGCATAGCAAATAACCATGCATTTTTCATCGCTTGCGTGAACATGCTGCTGAACAAATTCATGTACGAATTAAGTACTTGTCTCGTTACAGCTCCATGGCATAATCATTCTGTGAAGCTGCGATTACAGGTGAACTGTTAAGCGTTTCGTTAGGCCGTGCGGAGTGAACGTGCGCTTGTACGTGTTACTTCTTCGTCCACGTTCTTGTTTTGCGCCAACGATTTTCTAACCAGCTATGCACCAACTAGACCGACAGCATGCGCTATTGAGTGAACAGTAACTCGGCCAAACTTACCTATGCCAGCTTATGCTAATTTAAGCTTAGGTAAGCCTAGTTAAGAGAAGTTTGTCATAGCTCAGGCTAATTAAGCTTAGTCAGGCCAATCAATACTAATCGATAGCAGTCAATACTGATCGATGCTACTCGATACCAATTCAGCCGCCGGCTTTCACCAAGTTAAGCTGAGAAAATGCCTAGTTGAGCCAGTATCATCATCATCATCATCATCATCAGCCTGTCTACGCCCACTGCAGGGCAAAGGCCTCTCCCGTGTTCCGCCAATCAACCCGGTCCTGTGCTTTCTGCTGCCACGTTATACCTGCAAACTTCTTAATCTCATCTTCCCACCTAATTTTCTGTCTCCCCCTCACGCGTTTGCCATCTCTTGGAATCCAGTCAGTTACCCTTAATGACCACCGGTTATCCTGCCGACGTGCTACGTGACCGGCCCATATCCATTTCTTCTTCTTGATTTCAACTATGATGTCCTTAACCCCCGTTTGTTCCCTGACCCACTCTGCTCTCTTCCTGTCTCTTAAAGGGGCCCTGCAACACTTTTCGAGCATGCTCAAAAAGCGCTGCCGATCGGTAGTCGAGGCTCCCGAGAACACGCGAGCCAAATATTATAGCGATGCGCACGGCCTGGAATTTACAATAAATTCTCAAAGTCAGCTGAAAATCGCTCCCTCTTCTCTCGACAAATGATGTATTAGTCCGCAAAATATGACGCGATTGTCGGCAGTTCCACCATTGGCTGATGTTATAATCACGATAACACCCTCATTATTACTTTCGTTGTTAATTTTGAGTTCAATAAGTAGATAATATGTATGTTTATATTATGTTATCGCGTTAAAAACACCGAACAAACATTAATATTAGCACTTCCGGTCTCACCGACAGCTCGTCTGCTCGTAGTTGCGTGGTTCCGTTTTCTTCGCCATGCGCAGTGCCGAAAACGTGAATATTTCTGTGCTTTTGACCATCGCCGGTTGCCGTTGAGAGTGGCAGCCGTTCGAGTGTTGCCTCGTCAGCTGAGAACTGCATCGTCGGCACGTTCTCACGACCGACCGAGGCACGGGCGCAGCGTGTCTCCGATAACAGTGCTGGCGTCTGGTAATGGCAGCGCTTCGGGGTCGTCTGCCAGTGCCGTCTTAAGAGGCGGTGTATCGAAGTATGGGCCGAAACCGATCTCAGCTGTCATTCGTTCCAAACGAGCGCGCAGGTTTGCTTCCGTGGTTGGCAGAGCGATGAAAACACTACGGCGTTCGAGGTGCACACCCAACATTACCAAACCGACGCGCAGTTTTCAAGCACGCGCGATACACAGAGCGATCGACTCCGCTCGACGAGAACGACGCAAGCCGACCGGAAGTGGCGGCACAGACCACGTGGTTGCGCCCAGACGTCAGAGAGAAAAAAATGAAGAAAAAAATTCCGCCGGCGCTCTTGGGCGGAGCCTCGCTCCTCTGCGCTCCCTCCGTCGACTCGCTGCCTAGCCTTTCCGCGCGCTCGCGGCGTTGAGTTGAGGGAGAAAGCTGCGGAATGTGATCTCTATAATTTGGTAACACCACTTAGACTTGACGGATTCGAGAAATTTTTGCGGCATATGACTCGTGAAGAGTCATACGTCAATAATGAGACTATTCCAATATAACTAAGAAAGGTGTTGCAGGGCCCCTTTAAGGTTACACCTATCATTAAGGTTACACCTATCATGAGCCAGTATACCTGGGCCTAATTAAGATTGGACAAGCCACCCAACCCTAGTCGATAGCAATCGATACTGATCGGTACCGATTAAGCAAGATTAGGCCGGATTACTGTGGATTATTTCGGATTACCCGAATCGGTACAAGGTGAGATGGCCTAGACATGTGGTAGATTTGACCCGACTGGAACAACTTAATCTGGTTTAAGCCAAGTTAACATAATCCGGATTAAGCTAATCTTGAACAAGTCAATTTTTACTAAGTTGAGAATGCCTAGCGAGTTGGACTACTGAATATGGCCACAGTAAGACAACCCATATTAGCCCGGATTAAGCTAACTTTGAACAAGTCACTCTTGAGTAAGTTGAGATTGTCTAGCCAGTTGGATGACAATCTCAACTTAGTATAGCCGCCTCAAGCCAATTCGGATTAAGTTAATCCTGAACAAGTAAGTTTTGAGTAAGTTGAGATTGCCTTGCCAGTTGGATGACTGAGTATGGCCACATCAAGCCAATCGAGATTAAGCCGGATTAAGCTAATCTGCAATAAGCTAATCCTGAACAAATCAGTCTTGAGTAAGTTGAGATTGAGTAGACCGTTGGATGAATAAGTATGGCCAGATTGGGCCAATCCAGATAAGCCCAGATTAAGCTAGTGCGAATTGACCCGACTAAAGCATCGCTCACAAACCCGTGTTAAGTTGGACACACCAATTAACTTCAAAAGTACGCGAATCTCAGACATGCCAGCACGAAGCTAACCACGAGAAAACCAATTTTGGTATACATTAAGTTATTTAAACGGCCGCTAGGGCACCATGACCGGGCCATGCATGTCATGACGTGCATGACTTGCATGACATAATTTTCGCGTTGTGAACAGGCATTTATGTTCTTCGTGCCATGCTTATTTTGGTGTACACCTAGAAAATAAAACAGCTGCTAGAGTATCATAACTGGGTGATGTATGTCATGACACATGACATGCTTGACATGAATTTCGAGTTATGACCAGTCATTTCCGTGCGCCAGAGCTCTCATGATGCTATGCCAATTTTGGTATACATCAAGCGAATAAAACAGTCGCTAGAACATCATGATCGGGTCATGTATGTTATGACCAGTCATTTATGTTCGTTATACGCTCTTGTCATGCCATGCCAAATTTGGTGTACATAAATTTAATAGAACAACCGAGAGAGCCCGAAGACCTAGGCGGCCAGTTAGATAGATAGACCGATAGATACGCTCAAAATGGCTTTGGTTCGTCATGAAATGCTTCGTATTTATTAATAAATGCTTAACATATTGCTTACTAACAATGTATGCGCAAGCCCTACCGTCAGAAGGGATAAAGTGAACCGAATTTCCGCAGATTTTAGTGAAATCGCTGCATCCCTGCATGCTAGGCAGTGCCAGCGAGCGGGAACGTTTGAACCAATATGGTGTCCACAAAACCAGTGTCTCGACCCTGTAGCGGAGGAGGCCGACTTATCGAGGCACCCTAGGCCGGTGGGGTGTAAAAAATATCGCACACAGGGTTCCGGCGGCGCCACCGCCAACCCCAGTACGAATGACTGTCGGCCGGATGCACCCTCCATACGCCACCAACCCTCTCGCACTCAACGTGTACCACAATGCAGCAGCTTGCTTTCACGAACTCACCGGCGGCGACACAGCCGCCGGCGCCCACATGCTCCGAGTATCGAGTTTCATTTGCTAAGCACTGTACACGCTTCAGGAAAAGTTTATGGGATGCGAAATGTTCGAGAACGCTATATTCCCACATTATCAGGCAACGTATCCTCTAGTTCAGTGCGCAAGCCTGTAGCAGTTCTTGCTACCTATAGTTACCCCCTAGATTGCAAGTGCCATGCACTAAGAGAGCAGACATTCACATATCGAGTACACTGCAGCACAAATTCTGTAAACTATTGCCGCAAACTACACGTTTCTGTGGTAAAACATGTGACTTGCTTTTACTATAGACCACCCTGTTTGCCTGTTTGTCTGCTGTGCCACAATTTCCTCGTCTCCACAGATAACGTGGGTTGATGCGCGACGAGAAGTGGAGAGGGCTTCACTCGGGTTGAAGTCGCAAAACAATAGCGGGCAACAGGGTTCCACATGCGCCTCAGGTTGATCGGCTTCCTTACGCTTATCATGCAGTGATTTGCAACGATTGCCATGGTTTACATCATGTGAATAAAAATGTATCCACAGCAAAGAAGGGTCTATGGGGTGGTTTCGTAAGCACACGGAAGTGGCTCGACTGCATTGTACTACCACTCAAAATATTAGTGATATGCGAACCAGTATATTGCCACGACCACACTCGTTTTTTTATTTCTATGTAACCGGTCCGTCACATGTATGGCCACTGCCTTTCGCAAAACGCGCGCGTATGTCTGGGAACCTTCCAGATTATTTTAGTATCTTCTAATAGGCTTGAGCGCACAAACACTAACAGTTGAGTTTGTTCCGGAACTAGCGCGGCCACCAGCGATAAGAATCGAATGTTCGATGCCGCATGTATAAAGGTCGACGCGTCTAACCGTGCATAAATTGTCGACGGCTGACGCTCTGTTCGGCGTTTGGCTTGTCCTTTACCGGGCACAGGTTCGCCCAAGTGAAAGGTTTCGTCTTGTGCCTGCCGATGGCTGCCTTCGTCAAGGTCACGACCACGTGGCGTCTGGTAGAGGTCACGTGGTCGTGAGCGACGCCGCCGACACCAAATAAATAATACTTATTTCACACTTTACGTACGACTACCTGTGACTGTCTGTGTACCATTGCCCTGCGGCCACATTTACATAGGCCAAACGGGAAGATGTGCCAAAACTAGGTTGCAGGAATGATCAAGATCGTTGGATACAAAACATAATTTACACATGCCCCGACATTGCAGGTCGTGCGGTTGCACCCCCATTTTTTGTGATGCCACTATTTTATATAAACACCCAGGTCAGACCACCACAGAGCTGATAGAGGCTTTTCACTAGGAGATGTGGGGGAAAATGCGTAAGCGCAACCTCCATCACATTAACAGAGAACTAATTTGGATATCTCATCAGCACTCTGAGGGTCTGATCTGAGGCACGTGTTTTCTAGCCCCATGTATACTTTTCATTCTTTTCTCTATGCAGTTTCACTGGCCAGGTCATGTGACAGAAATGATATACATTGCCACGGGCGTTTCTTATTATCACTTTTGCTGTATTCGGTTTTCGCCCACAAAGACTGTCAGCAACGCTCACGGCAAAGCGCACCTCATTGTTCGAGGAGCTTCGCGATTATTGTAGATCGTTTTGTTAAGATTGCGCGCAAGACGTGCACACTGGAGCTTATTCTAGAGCTTTCGCGACGACCAGGAATAACGCTGGAATATTCCACGGTACATGTATAAATGCCGACGCGCTTAACCGCTTGTTAGATTATCGACGGCCGACGCTCTGTTCGCCGCTATCAGTGCACAGGGTGTATTGCTATAGGTCGACTTTCCGTTTCACGGCCACAAGTTCGGCCAAACAGAAAGTTTCATTTCGCACACGCCGCCTGCTTCTTTCGTCAGCATCGCGACCATGTGACATCTGGTGGAGGTGCTTCTCGGTATATGTACCGTATGCCCCCCTCCAGCCGTGAGCCAAGCCCACACCATCAAGGGGACATCGACGCCAACCAGCGAGCCAGCCGCAGGCAGCATGGTATCTCACCAGAATACGGACCCCTACCCGACAAGACCAAGACCGCGACGATGAACACGACAAGCACCATGACAGCCACTGCGCTACCGCCCACGATCATGATGCAGCAGCCAAGGGAGCCGCCGATAATTCGGGGATCATCATGTCAGGACCTAGAAACGCGGTTCCAGTCATACGAGAGGACTGCGGCTTTCAACAAATGCGACAATAACGACAAGTTAAGCTATGTGTACTTCACGTTGGAAGAGCGCGCCAGGACCTGGTTCGGGAACAGGGAGTCTACTCTGACAACGTGGGACATCTTACGGAATAGCTTCCTCGCAGCGTTCACAAGCGTCGTGCGAAAGGAAAGGGTCGCCGCATTACTGGAAACACGGGCCCGGCTCCCGAACGAAAAGGTGACAATCTTCGCGGAAGAAATGACCAGACGCTTCCGCCACACCGACCTTAACATGACCGAAAAGGTCCGTTTCCTCATGCGAGGAGTAAGGCAAGAGCTCTTCGCTGGGTTCATGCGGAACCCACCCAAGACAGTCCAGGAATTCGTCTACAAGGCCACAACAATCGAGAGCACTCTGGAAACGCGCACCCGCCAGTAAAATCGCCGAATGATTCACGACAGCCCAGCTGTTCATGCTCTCGGCTCTGACGACCTGTGCGAAACGATCAGAGCGATCGTGCGGGAGGAACTGCGCAAGCTGTTACCCTCACCACAGCCTCAAGTGGACTCGATCGTAGACGTCGTTCGAGCAGAAATCCAACAGTCGCTGGGCAGCCTTCAACTGCCACAGCCTCACCCGCAAGCCATGAGCTACGCTGCTGCAGCCCGACGCTTCGCTCCCGCGCCGCGCCCACGTCAAGACACCGCATCGACGCAGTTCCGTCGCCAGACACCGCCGCCACGGCTGCCACCATCGACGCCCTACCGCCCACCTGTCGGCCAGCGCTACACCCGAGGAAGACCGACGTTTGGCGCGCTCCTGACAACCGCCTGCTCTGCTACCACTGCGGGGAGGCCGGCCACACGTACCGCCACTGCCAGTACCGACAGATGGGGCTACGCGGATTCGCCGTCAACGCGCCGCGTCTGCAGCCAGGCGAACGGATTTGCGACATCGACGACTACTTCACCGGAACACAGTGGCAAGAACGACGACCTTGCCGCTCGCCGCTGGCAGTACACTGGCCCAATCCGGGGCCGGTCCCCTAGCCCGTATCCGGACAACTAAGGGCAGCTACCGATGGAGGTGCGGTTGCTGTAGGACGAAATGCCGAAGATCCTCCGCGGCCGTCGACAACGACAATGCGACGAGACCTGCAGAACACGACGCGAAGCCGACGAAGCCCTGCCGACGAAACCTCGCGGACGGAAGAACACCTGACGACGCAGCATGGAAGCACCGCAACAAATCGACGCAGCCGTGATCGGACGCCGCGACCTAACCGCAACGCAAGGCGACGGACTAGCGACTTCGACGTTCTGAACGACGGCCACAACGTCATCGCTGCCGTCGACACTGGGGCCGACTATTCCGTCGTCAGTGGGCTATTCGCCACAAAGCTGAAGAAAGTAAAGACCGCTTGGACAGCTGGAGGCCACATGTTAACGCCGATTGGTGTCTGCACGGCGAGAGTCACCATCAATAACCGGACTTATCCTGCGATCTTTGTAATCCTACAAAATTGCTCCAGGGATGTGATACTTGGGATGGACTTCCTAAATGACCACGGCGCCGTCATCGACCTGAGGTCTGAGTCGAAAACACTAACCTGAGACAAAGCGCTCCCGCCCCACGCGACGCCAGGGAACCATGCAACGAATGTGATAGAAGAGCAGGTGACTGTTCTGCCGCGCTCCAGCGTCATTATTTCTGTCGGCACCTAAAAACCTGTGAACCTTGAAGGCGTCATCAAGGGCGATCAGCACGTACTCCTGAACCGTCAAATTTGCGTCGCAAGACGTATAGCCGAGCTGCGGGACGGTAAAGCAAATATGGTGCTGACAAACTTCAGCCACGAATATAGGCACCTCAACATTGGTACGACGGTCGCCTACATCGAAGAATGTGTGGCCGCCAGTAGTGCTTTCGCCCTCTTCGATGCTGCTGAACCTGCTTCGACAAATCGAGATCCCGAACCATATTTCTAGGTCAACCCGAGCCTTCCGAAGGTCAAGCAAGACCAGCTCAAAACCCTGTTACTGCAATACAAGAAATGCTTTTCATCGTCGTCCAGACTTCGGCAGACACCGACCGCAAGACATCGCATCATAATAGAGGAAAGTACCAGGCCACTTCGTCAGAGCCCGTACAGAGTTGCGACGCGAGAACGATAGGCCATAAAGAAACAAGTCGACGAAATGCTACGCGAAGACATCATACAGCATTCAAAGAGTCCGTGGACGTTACCCGTGGTGTTAGTGAAGAAGAAGGATGGGACCCTACGGTTCTGCGTCGATTACCATTGCCTGAGCAAAATCACGAAAATGGACGTGCACCCTCTTCCACGCATAGACGACGCCCTAGATCGACACCACAACGCGAAGTACTTTTCTTCGATGGACCTCAAGACCGGCTACTGGCAAATCGAAGTCGACGAGAGCGACCGAGAAAAGACTGCCTTCATAACACCGGACGGCCTGTTCAAGTTCAAGGTCATGCCCTTCGGTCTTTGCTCGGCACCTGCGACTTTCAACGAGTCATGGATACAGTATTAGCTGGCTCGAAGTGGCAAACTTGCCTTGTTTACTTGGACGACGTCATTGTGTTTTTCTGGAACTTCGACGTACACCTCCAGCGACTTCAATCCGTACTTCAAGCAATCAAGAACCTTCGGCTCACCCTGAAGCCAGAAAAGTGCCCCTTCGCGTACGAGGAGCTCTTGTTTTTAGGTCACGTGATCAGCAAGACTGGAGTGCGCCCAGACCCACAGAAAACAACTGCCATCGCCCCTTTCCCGCCACCCACCGACAAGAAGGCCGTGCTCCGATTTCTCGCCTTGTGTGCGTATTACAGACGCTTTGTCAAAGACTTTTCACGGATCGCCGAGCTACTAACGCAGCTCACGATGACCGACGTCGAATTCAAGTGAAAACAGCGCCAGTCGAAGCATTACATGAACTGAAACGAAGCCTGCAGACGCCTCCGATACTTGCGCATTTAGACGAATACGCCGATACAGAGATTCACACTGATGCAAGCAGCGTAGGACTCGGCGCCGTCCTTGTGCAGCGGACGGCCGGACTGGAAAGAGTTATCAGTTATGCTGGCCGGTTGCAGTCTAAGGCAGAGGCCAGCTATTCCGCAACAGAAAAGGAGTGCCTCATCATCATCTGGGCTACGTCAAAGATTCACCCCTGAATCTACGACAGGCCCTTCAAAGTTATGAGCGACCATCACGCCTTGTGTTGGCTAGCTAACTTGAAGGACCCTTCAGGTCGCCTCGCACGGTGGAGCCTAAGACTTCAAAAACTTGACATTACCGTCATGTATATGTCCGGAAGGAAACACTCCGACGCCGACTGCTTGTCTCGCGCCCCCGTCGACACACCACCACCCTACAACCAGGATGATGACAGCTTCTTGGGATCCATAAGTGCCGACGACTTCGCCGAAGGACAGCGAGCCGACCCGGAACTGAAGGGTCTAGTGGAATACCTGGAGGGCAGGACCATCGTTGTCCGAAAAGTATTCAGCCGAGGACTGGCATCATTTTCCTTGAAAAATAACGTCATCGCAAAGAGGAACTTCTCTCCGGCCCGAGCGAGGTACCTTATTGTTGTATCTGCGGGACTGCGGCCAGAAATTCTGCATGCCCTGCGCGACGACCCGACGGCTGGCACCTCGGACTTTCCCTCACGCTCGCACGAGGACAGGAAAAGTACTACTGGCCGCGCCTTGCCGCCGACGTCACTCGCTACGTAAGGACGTGCCGAGACTGTCAGCGACGGAAGACACTGCCCACACGACCAGCAGGCTTCCTTCAGCCGATCGAGCCTCCTCGGCGACCATTCCAGGAGATCGGAATGGACCTCCTGGGGCCGTTCCCAACGTCGACTTGCGGAAATAAATAGATCGTCATGTCTACCGACTAACTCGCCCGCTACGCCGAAACAAAAGCCTTGCCCAAAGGCAGTGCCGCTGAGGTAGCCAAGTTCTTCCTTGAGAGCATCGTCATTCGACACGGCGACCCAGAGGTTCTCATCACCGACAGAGGTACGGCGCTTACGGCTGACCCAACTCAGGCGATCTTGGAATACAGCCACACAAGCCACCACCCGTAGACCAACGGCCTGACCGAGCGTCTAAATAAGACCATCGCCGACATGCTGGGCATGTACTACGTCGACGTCGAACACAAGACGTGGGACTTGATTCGTCCATACGTGACCTTCGCGTACAACACGGCCGTACAAGAAACGACGCAGATGACGCCATACAAGTTGGTCTACGGACGGAGCCCGGCAAGGACGCTCGACGCCATGTTACCAAACGTGACCGTCGAGGAAAACATCGAAGTGACCGCCTACCTACAGCGCGCCGAAGAAGCACGACAGCTCGCCCGCCTACGGATCAAGAACCAGCATACGACTGACAGCCGCCGCTACAACCTTCGACGACGCCACATGGAATACCAACCCGGTGACCGTGTACGGGTATGGACGCCAATACGCCAACGGGGACTTAGTGAGAAGCTTCTTTGACGATACTTCGGACCGTACTGGGTACTTCGACGCCTCGGCGCACTCGACCACGAGGTTGTCCCTGACGGCATTACGAACTCTCAGCGGCACCGCGCGCGACCTATTAACCATATTACGCGCGTTAGTCAATCTGAGGACTGTACTTTTTCTTTATTATTACACCTTCTTGCTTGTGCTTATTGTTTATCGTACTTTCTTGCTTTATTGTTGTTATCTATTGTTGCATACGTTGGCCAACCCTCCCGCCCCCGTCTTCTGTTTTAAGCATCGGGACGATACTTTTTCAGAGGGGGGCATTGCGACGTGCGTTTCTTGTTATCACTTTTGCTGTATTCGTTTTTCGCCCACAAACACTGTCAGCAACGCTCAGCGCAAACCGCGCCTCACTGTTCGAGATGCTTCGCGATTATTGTAGATCGTTTTGTTAAGATTGCGCGCAAGACGCGAACACTCGAGCTTATTCTAGAGTTTGCACGGAAACCAACGATAACGCTGGAATATTCTACGGCACATGCATAAATGCCGACGCGCTTCTCCGCTTGTCAGTTGATCGACGGTCGACGCTCTGTTCGCCGCTATCAGTGCACACAGCGTGTATTGCTGCAAATTAACTTTCAGTTTCCCGGCCACAAGTTCGGCCAAATAAAAGTTTCATTTTGGACACGCCGCCTGCTTCCTTCGTGAGCGTCACGACCACGTGACAATATGTATATGCCTTTCTTTCTAATAAACTGTAGTTGCGAGTAGGCACCAGTGTTCGCGTTATTCCTTCTAGTGTCCGTGAATATGTACGCGCCTTATTCAGTTTAAACATGAACCAATACCAACTAGCTTAATTTGCTGTGCTACTGCGATTTTTAAATTGCTTTTTTTTATAATTCGCCTGTAAACGTTGGCTAATAAAAGCGCAGCGAAGACAACATCAAAAACAGTATAGCCTTGTGTTTATTTTGTGCTTCGCGACTACAAACATTGTACAAGAGGAGTAGCCGGCGCCGCGCATTCGCACCAACCTCTCCTTATATACATTTATTAATAATAAAAGAAAAATGCATGGCGCCTTACCAAGCAGGGTTGGCCTTCACGTGCACGCTTGTTATTTTTCCGGCAGTCCTTAGAGAAATATCCGAACTGTGAAGAATTGCATGAATAGAGAAGCAATTAGGAAATTTCTAAATCTTTGTTAGTATTTTACACCTTACACGCTGGCGAACTAACTTGCTTAATTGTAGTGTGGCGAAGCAGCGCTTCGAGTAATAAAATCTGCGCAACAGTACTTGTCCGAAAAGCGTTTTAATTGTGGCAGGAGTTGGAAGTTTGAAAATGTGTGTCACGTCCTGTACACACGGGAAGGGAGCAACTGCGAAGAAGTTATTCTTAAAGGGGCCCTGCAACGCATTTCTAAGTAATCATAGAATGGCTTCATGAAATGAGCTTATTGCGTCGCGAATGGACTGCCGCAAAAATTTGGAGAATCTGGAAGTACGAGTGGAGTCCCAGGGCTTTGTCGCACGCTTCAAGCGTTTTCTCTCTCCTGTCGCACCAGCCAGCGCGCTGAACGCTGCGTAGGGGGGGGGGGGGGGGTGACCAGTGCACAAGAAGATGCGTTCGTTTGTCAGAGCGCGTCATGAATGGGAGGACTTTCTTTGCTTTTCCTTTTCTTCGCGCGGCTTACTTTCATTGCGATAGCGAGCGCGCGCGGGCACGTGCCGGTATATCGCTGATAACTATGCAGCTCACGAGCTCAGATCAGCCAAAGACCGTGGACTTTGGGTGTATGACATAATGTGTCGAGAGAAGAGGGAACGATTTCTAGCTGAATTTGCGAATTAATTGTCAATTCCAGGCCGCGTGCTGCGCTATAATGCTTGACTCGCGATTTTGAAAAAGCGTTCTCTAGTAATTGTTGTGGCGTAATGAAATTCAACCAAATGCAAAGGCTTTCAACAGCGAAAGCCATCGAATTCGGTTGAATTTCATTACTTCGTAATTATTACTAGAGGCCGCTTTTTCGAAATCTCAATATTGGGATGGGTTTCTGGCACGAAGAACTTCAATTCCCCAATTTGACACAGTCACCTGACTCCATTAATTAAAACGTTAATTAATTTAACTTCTTAATTACTGTCTCAAGTCATGTCTCTAACCATCTTAAGATGCCTAGCGCTACAGAAAAGGTCATTCACTCATTTTGGCGTCTCAGAAGAATATGGCAGTTGCTTTCTTCCATATTTCTGTTTAGATTTCACCATTGAATTTAGTTGAATTTCATTACTTCGTAATTATTACAAGATGCCACTTTTTCGAAATCTCAAAGTTGGTTTCGGTTTCTGGCATGAAGAACTTCAATTCTCCCGTTTGACACAACCACCTAACTCCACTAATTAAAAAGTTGATTAATTTAACTTTTTAAATTACAGTCCCAAATAATTTCTTTAACCATCTTAAAATCCCTGCCACTACAGAAAAACCAATTCTGAAGGCAGCAATCCAATATCGCATTTTCCTGATTTTTAAGAAGGTTGGACACATTTCTTGAAACCCCCTGTACTGTTTAATACCTAGGTATTGCTTTCACGGTCGACGTCACTAATTTGGTGGTACATTTAGAGGGAAAAAAGAAGACTGCCACTGTTAGAACAAGCCTAAAGAAATTGCTAACCGTGCTCTTTATGCTTTGAATGTGTTGTTTATGGCTACATTTCAGCCAGCCTCATAGTTCTGCTCGGTCTTGAACTCCTTACCGTCACAGCCGGCATTCGATGCGTGAACATAAAAATATGTTCTTAATTTTACGAGGCTAAACCACAATGTGAGATGATGCACTCCTTAGTGGGGGACTTCGGGTATGTCGCTGCCACCTGGATGTCTTAACAGTGCAGCTAAATCTAAATACAGGGCAGTTTCTGGAGTGCTTTTTCATTGTCATTAATAAAACACGGCAGGCCTGCGCTGAACCCGCAGCACAGTTACAGCGAAAGCTGGAAGAGCGGCGTTTCTAGAGCCCGTTAAGCTCTCTTGTGGCTACAATACAAGTACACTAGAAAGGTACCCACTACGCCATAGATCACAATTTTTGTGAAGTTGGGAAGCACCTACTAAGCCATTATTCGTCATTCTGCGCAGAAGCCAGGCACCAGCTACACGTCTGTAAGGAATTATGTGCGCTCTCGTATTATACCTTGTGAGAATTCGTGCTTCTCAGCTGGAAGTGCGAATTTAGGAGTGTTGTTTCCTGCACACAGGATTGACCTTGTTTGAGTTCAAGCGTCGGTTCCGTTCAGCAGTTAACGATGATCGTAGAGAATGAATAGTTCTAAAAGAAAATACCAGTGTCCGCCATCGGAACATCCTACCAGCGGGCCAGGGGCGCAGCCAGAAATTTTTTAGGTGGGGAGGGGGTTCAACCATACTTTATGTATGTTCGTGCGTGCGTTTGTATGTGTGCGTGTATATATACATTCACAAGCAAAATTGAAACTTTTCGAAGGGGGTGGGGTCAGGGGCGTAGGCAGAAATTTTTTTCGGGGGGGGGGCACCTCCTTGATCTGTAGTGGGTCGAGCAGGCAGATGTGGTCGAGTCATTTTCTGCTCTGTATGCTATGGCAAAAAAAATTTCGGGGGGGGGGCGGGCCCGGTGTGCCCTAACGTGGCTACGCCCCTGGGTGGGGTTGGATCCCACCTCCAACTCCTCCCCCCCGTTGGCTACGCCCCTGCAGCGGGCTGTTTAAGCATGTAGCCGAGGTAATGAAAGAAGCGTGATGAATTCTAAAGTTAAAGTTTTACGCGTTAAAGCTGATTAGTTTTGATACTTGGGGGCCTTCAGGGATAGTTACGGGCATCAGAGCAAAGACCGCAGCTATATCATACTTGTACACTTTGTTATTTCTAACTTATGTAATAAATAATAGAACAACCACGTCTGCCAACACTAGCCATGCTACGGTGCATAATTGCTCAAGCACATCTCGAAAACCTACTATTTCCATATTAGGCAGCGAAACTCGGAAATCATTACGTACAAAGGGGAAACGTGGTGATAACGGCCTTTCCGTTCGTCCAGTTGGTTGTCCGCCTTGGGTAGTAATTTCTTCCTGAGGTTTCTCCGCCTGATCAGGCAAGTCTACTGCAGAAAAAGATAAATTCTGAGCAGTCACAATAATGAAATGCACTGACGCAGCATGTTTGTTAGACAAATATTGGTACTGCACTGTGTAATAGGCTAAGGTGCCGCTGTGAAAGAATAAAAAATGCCTATCTGATCTGAGGAAATCTATTAGCAAAAGCGAGATGCCAATATTTATGATAATGTTATAGGCACATTTAGGGCCTGTTCCCACATTAAGGTTTGATTTGAACATTTTTTGCTTTCGTTTATTTATACAAGTACCTGCAGCGCCACGAGGGCATTATTGCAGGGGGGAAACTCGAGAGGAAATATTCACATAACAAAATATATACCGAAAGCATCTCTGCTTAGCAATATGTTTCTGGGAAGGACTGACAGGAGTGTGGAAAATAATCTCGATGATGAAGTAATCAAGGTGCTTCGTTATGTGGAGGATTTTTGTGATCTTTGTCAACAATTCAAATTTCGAACAGACGGTTGAAAACGTGCTCTTTTTCATGAATGCGGCCATGGCTTGAAACTCACTTACGAATTGCCACAGAATAACCAGTTACAATTTTTGGACGTCAATCTTAAGCTAAATGTAAAACATGTGTGCTGGCTGTACAGCCGAAGATCCAGCAAACCAATACTGAATTTCAACTCCGCACATTCAAAGGTTGTAAAAAATAGTATCGCTTTTTCCTGCTTCTTCTCGGCTTTGTTTAAACCGTGTGTTCATTTAATCCCGGAGAGTTGTGCACGACAAATTGAGCGTCTCAGATCGGCAGGGTTTTCAGGAAATGTCATTAAGATGAACGTGCAGAAGCTCATTAAACGAATAAAGGCGCCACACACCATAGAGACTAATTCAGTGCCAACGGAAAAAGGCAAATACGTCGTCATACCTTATGCACATAAACTTTCACGTGGGCTAAAAAATGTTGCAGGAAGATACAACGTTAAAGTTCTCTGGTCAGCCCCAAATAAAATGATAAACATTTGTGGAATAATTGATTAGAAGTTGTTTGGAAAAGAACATGTGTAAATAAAAAATCTTGCAAGGTAAAGTATATGTCCTCGATAGTTCCATGCAGAGTTGGTGTTGTTTACCAGGTGCCTTTCTCGTGTGGTCACGTTTACATAGGCCAAACGGGCCGCTGTTTGAATATTAGATTACAGGGACATAAATGATGACTCGTAGGCCATCGTTATTCACATCTGCCTAGACAATGTAATGAACATGGTTGCACAGCGATATTTGCAGATACGGTGTGTATTTTTGCGCATTCGGATCAGGCTACCAGAGAAATTATGGAAGCTTTGTACATTCACAAAAAAGGCCTTAGCTGTGTAGACGTGCCTTCTATAGCCCTGCATGACAGAGAAATTCCTTTCTTGAATAGTTTTGTCACATGATATAGTTTGTTTATGGTTAGTCGCGCTTTCGGCACCAGGGGTACCGGAGGTGCGTCCATTGCCCTATGTGAGACACGCCCGCTTATGCGAGCTGCTGGTTCGTGTATCCGACTTCGCCTGGCGAGGCGTGGTCGTGATACCCGACGAGCATGGAGTTGCCGGTATCTGTGGTTTCGTAGGTGGAGCAGACGTAACTGCTGCCACCACGGGGGCAGCCGCCACGACCGGTGGCTCACTTTGCGTGGGCCGGTACAGGGGCGGTGGCCGATGCGACGCTGCCCCCTGATGCGCCGCAGCAGCATAGGTTGGGCCGTGAAAGGCCGAACACCTTCTGCGTGCTTCTTTAAATGAGATGTTCTTTCGGACTCTCAATGAAATGAATTCTTTTGCATTCTTGCAGTTCGAGCAAGAACGTGAATATGTAGCATGGTCTCCGCCGCAGTTCACACAATGCAATGTTTGATTACAACTATCTGAGGCATGTCCCCGGATACCACATTTTGCACAGGTAGGTCGACCACGGCAGCTCTGAGAGCCATGGCCAAATCTCTGACATTGAAAACATATGCGGGGGTTTGGGATGTACGGTCCGATCGGTGTCATTGTGTTGCCAGTTTCTATGCTTTCTGGTAGATGGTAAAGGTAAGTATCAGTTGTTTGGTGGGGATTTCCTGGCTGTTTCTTCAGATGACCATTCGCTTTACATTGGTGACGTTCTGGTCCTTCCACCCTTCGTGGTATTCGGTCTCGGTAAGGTCAAGGAGATCAGCGTCTGATACGACTCCATGTGCAGAGTTCATGGATCCATGGGGTGTTACAGCGATTGGAATGTCACCAAAAGTTACGAGGTTTTGTATTTTCTCAAATTGTGCCTTGTTGCGGAGTTCTAGAAGGAGGTCTCTATTAGCTATTCTAGTACTTTATAGCCAGTACCTGGGGTGTTTGTTTGTGATCTAGAAACTACAAAAGGAGATACGGTCCTAGCTGTTTTGTCAGACTTCTGACTTTGTACCACATGATAGTGGGAGAATACTTCTTTTCGTCGACTCTGGAAGGTCAGCTCTTCGGTGCATAGCGCTTTGAAGCCGAACGATCGTTTAGTTGTGGAAATCTTCTATGCATGATGTGAGGATTAGATACAGCAGCGATGGCGGCCACCCACCATGGAGCCCAACATGGGGACGCTACAAGGTTCATGGTGCTGAAAACATGGAGACGCCAGCCGTACACCACTGCTATAACCCAATGCGCATAGACCAAGGTTGGCTATTTGCACAATGTTAACCTAGGCTGCCTATGAAAACTCGGAAGTAACTGAAGAGAGTAGGATAAAGGACAGCAAGGAATGAAAATAGGAAAGTAAATGATCATAGAGGGGGACAGGAAGAGGAGACCGCCGATTTCCCCTGGGTGGGTTAACCCAGGGGTGCCGTCTACGCGAAGCCGGGGTCAAAGGGGCGTGTTGCCTCTGCCTCTGCCTCTGCCTTAAAGGTCCAAGCACCCGGCGTCGCCTCAACCCTCAGGATTTCCTTTCCCCGGACATGGCAAAGCCGCGCGTGGCTTTGCCATGTCCGAGGAAAGGATATCCTGGAGAGAGGGACGTTGGAGGGGTCGCAACGCCTCGTTAGCTCGGGTCAGTGGTGTCGCTACGCACCAAACGCCTGCTTGCGAAGACACCCCTGCGGGGGTTTTCCATAGTCCTGCGTCATTTCTTACCGGTAAACCGCAGGCTATGCAGTACCAACTAGCCTACCGGCCTTTCTACTGAAACTTGTGGAGTGAAACACATCCGAAACAAGCAAGCAATAAGAAAAAACGACACTAGTCAAAAGGCAGTTCCAGTGAAAATATCGCAAATAATTCCAATATGTAAAGCGAGCAAAAAGTTACAGGTTCTGGATTTTCGAACAACATGTTATTTTCAACGGAGCAAATAAATGTCAAAGGACTGAGTCCGTACAGTACTACACCCTATGGCTGAGACCAGGGGCGTAGCCAGAAATTTTTTTCGGGGGGGGGGGGGGGGGTTCAACCATACTTCATGTATGTTCGTGCGTTTGTGTGTGTGCGTGTATATATACGCAAGCAAAATTGAAAGATTTCGGGGGGGGGGGGTTGAACCCCCCAACCCCCCCCCTTGGCTACGCCCCTGGCTACGACCTTTGATACGTTGGGGCCGCGCTTGAACACTAGCACTTTTGAGTAATACCTCTCGCTCTTACAACAACCCTTCCATCCCCTTTCTATCCCGTTACCCTTTCATGAATGTGGTCTGTGCCAAGGGATGACCATGTCCAATAAACAACGAACAAATCTCCAAACCAACCAGCAACTTGAAGGGCCAAGCAATGATGACCTGAGAAGAGTCGCTCGCACGCTGCAAATGTTGCTGCGATTGGCAACTTCACTGCAATGCGCATAGTTATTCGCACCAGAGTATGAGGAGAAGAAGGGGGGGGGGGGGGACGGATTCTTCTTTAAGCTCCATTTTTTTATTATTTTGCCGCACAGCGAAGCTCGTATATTTCAGGTGATATGATTACAAAGCGTCCCTGAACACTAACCATCCAATCGCTAGAACCTCCAGAATCTTTGGCATAGTAAATTACGTTTTCCACGGCTGCACCATAAAAAGGAGCAATCCGCCGAAGGAATTCGATCGACAAAAGCTGTGATCTACTATGCATTACGTTCAATTATTAAGTAAATTACGCAGGATGAAAATACCATCAACAATTCATACCATAAGTAGGAAACGCAGCATGCTGGTCACTTTTCATGGAATTATTTTTACTCTGTATGCAAATGCGTTAATTATCAGCTTAGCTGCAGTAAAGATCGGTAGTCCATGCCGGGACACTGCACATACGCCTCCTCTGCTACGTGAAATAAGTTCTTGAAACCCCGACAATCTCCAGCGGGCTTAGTTGGACGTGTCATTCAACTAGGGTATTCTTATAATGCGCCTGGAATAGCAAATGTATCTACGACTTGCCGTCTTTGATCCGTTATATCATTAATAACCGCGAAGTAACCATCGGAGTACTACGCTACACGACTGAAGCACAAAAGTGTCACGGCCCAGCACACGATCTCCGCATGAGATTATGCGGTAGTTTTAGTATTGCCGCTCCGCAGGCAATGTTAAGCACCTCTATTGAAAAGTGTGCCAAACCAAACATTTTTTTACTAATATCACCGAGACAGAGGCGTACTACTCGCTATTTCAACATTTTTGCAGTGTCGTCGAGTTCACATTCACAGTAACCTTGAGATTGTGCGCGCTTGCGCAGATGCCGGCCACCGTAAAATTACGATAGTCGTTTGCTATCGCCCTTCCTCTTACCCACCCACATTCACTGCTGAGCTTCACAATATGCTAAACACACTTAATTTATGGCATCCTTCCAACCCTATTATAATACTGGGGAATTTCATCTTTCCTGTTATATACTGGGCTACTGATCCTGTACGCTTTAATCCTTTCGCGACCGAAAGAAAAGAAGAAAAACGTGCCAAAATTACGGAAACATTATTCTCGCTGAAATTGCAGAGCTTTTTATATTGGAATAAAGACGTACCATTCTTTCAATTCAATGAATTTTCTTTATTTCACTAATTGGGTACAAAAAGATAACACGAAGGTGGCTTCACCGCATGGAAATACAAAGAAAAATGGCAATAAAATAAAAGCCAAGACACAAATGCCCCAACATGAACAAGTGTGGCCATTTAGCGCCAGGAAACAAAAGTATGACGACTATAGTCATCGTTGGTTCCGTGTGGGAACAATTTTGGTTGATGACGAATATAGTCGTCATCGGTCATTTTGTTAGAAAATCGTATGACGACTATACTCGTCAACGGTCGCGAAAGGGTTAATCCATTTTCTTCGCAATGTAACAAATTCCTTGATCCCTGCTCTTTATTTTCTCTAACACAATTAGTATTGGAACAAACCAGGATCTCAAACAACGCCGCTAACCTCTGAATTAATTTTACGTTGGCGTCCGGACATAGTTACCAATGTTTCATGCATAGGAGCCACAAGTTAGCACCTTGGCCTTTCGTTGAACTTATTGTCTCCCGTGTTAAAACCAGTGTTTGGAAAAAAAATATCACTTGACAGGGCTAACTTTGACGATAATAATACTGATTAAACACTCTTTATGCCTTTTTAAGTCGATTTGATGATCGCACGATTAACAAGAATTGGGTTATTGTCATTAATAAAACACTTGAGCTCACCCATAAGTTTATTCCATCGAGTGAAATACCATGTAATGGTAAGAAGCCCTGGTTCAACGCCCAGTTAAAAAGGCTTTCTTACAAAAAAAAAGCGACTGTCGCGAATAGCCAAAAGAAGTGGTTTGGTTTCTAAATCAGATGCTTACAAGAAGGTAAACAATGCCTATGTAAAGGCGCTAAAACTTGCCAAAAAGGCATTCCAGGTGCACGCATTGCCGACAATGCTCGCAAATGACCCTGAAGGTTTTGGCGTTTTGTAAACTCCTCTAATAATAATTCCGTCACTTTGATCGATTCCAGCGGTTCACCGGTACCTGATGATGTATGTTGAAGTTCTTAATTATGTTTTCTGTAACAACCTTGACATATGTTCTCATCATATTTCCAACATTTGAGTGTTGCCATTAATCTGCTATGGATTTTATTATGATTGAACCACCTGGGGTCGAAAATGCCATTAAAAGTCTGAAGTTTTCATCGATTCCTGGTGCTAGTATAAGAAATGCAAAATTTCTGAAAAATACTGTTATTTATTCATCCGTTCTAGTCTGGAAAAATTTCCAGCAATCTTCATACACCCATCAGCTACCTGCTGATTGCGAAGTCGAGAAGGGGGTCCCACTTCACAAGTCCGGCAGTAGAAATTCGTCCCTCAGCTACCGCCCCATCTCTGTCACGAGTATTCCCTGCAAGGTTCTTGTGCATACTTTGTACTCAGATTTAGCAAAGCACCTTGGCAAAATTTGATTTTTCGCTAAAGCACAACACGGCTTCCGAAAAAAACTTGTATTACGAAACACAACTTCTTTACTCACAGCCTCAATCTTGTTCTTGACCAAGGTTCCTTCTCTGTTTCTTTGTTTACTTTGCGTAGGCTTTCGATAAAGTACGTCATCAACAACTTCTATTTAAACTTAGTAACCTTAGCCTTGACCCTAACCTGTTTGCATAACTTTAGCACTTCTTCCAAAATCGGTCACAGTACGTTGCTTCAAATAACCATACATCCCCATTTAACCCTGGAGACTCGAGCGTGCCGCAAGGATCAGTCATACCCCCCCCCCTCTTTTCCTCATTGAAATTAACGACTTATCAAACGACGTTTCTTCTAACATTTACCTGTTCGCAGAAGACTGCGTCATCCTACGTGAAATCTCAGATAACTCTGATAACAAGTTCCTTCAAGAGGATATTACCACTATCTCTTACAGGTGTGATATATAGTTAATGTAACTTAACCTGACTAAATGTAAAACAATCCGTGTAACTAGTAGTAATATTCCTCCAGCGAACTATTACCTTCATAATATTTCCCTAGAAGCCGTAGCATCTTATTAGTACCTTGGGGTCCAATAACCTCGACACTTTCCTGGTTTTTATGCATCGATAAGCTAATTAGCAATACTAACCACATGCTAGGTTATATTCAGCGAAGTTTTTCTTCTGCTCCTTCATTATGAGAATTAATCTTATATAGAACACTTATTAGCAGTAAAATGAAGTGCGCCTCATCCATCTGGAACCCGTACTCCGCAACCCTTATTCAATCGCAAGAACTAATACAGAAAAATGCTGCGCGTTTTATTTATAGCAATTACACCCGAACCAAGCGTAACTTCCATGAAAAACTCCTTATTACTTCCTCCGCTCTCATGCCGACGTAAGTGATTCCGTAACTTTCACTTCCACAATTCCTAACTATGTGTATACCTTACATCATCCCCTACTTACATTTCATCTCACACTGATCATATTGCGACGAGGTGCATCTACTCCATTACAATATCCATACGCTTGGAGTAAGGAGTTGCCGTGAATCATTTATTACAAGGACCTGTCAGGAATGGAACTACCTTCCCGCTGCGGTTGTTGCTCTCAAGTACAACTCAAAGTTTCGTTCGGCCATTACGGATGGCATCACTTGCGGAGTCAATTAACCAATCAGTTTTTGTGTCAACTAGCCACTTTTGCTGCTGTTTCTTTTCTTACTAATGTATGTATTGTTACCCACTCCCGTCTGTAATTTTTCGGTCTTGAGGGTACAATGAAATGAAATGAAATGAAATATATTCGCCGAGAGTTCGCTTGCCAAGGCTGGCTACGTGACATAGTGCGTGAGCAGTGTGGGGTGAATCGGACGACTACGACATTATTTGGGACTCGAGAAATCAGTCGGCACTAGACAGCCGCTCCATCTCGCCAGCCATGCGCTTCCGTACCCTCACGGTCGCTGTCTGGCTTAGCATTCTAGTAAGACTTCAGGATTTTCGCGTCACTCCTGTCACTATTTGTAAAGCGAATAATATGACAGGTTCAATCAATTAAGTTGATTAAATGAAAAGTGAACGTCGTTGACGGTTAATCGTTTTGCAGGACCCCTTGCTATCCCATACAATACATGGGTATGCATGTTCTTTTTCAAGCAGAGCTTCTATGGTCGAGGCTTGCCGTGTGTTGTAGATAGAAAATTATCATCACCCTGAACTGCACGAGCTCAATCACCGCCCAATCACACTGTACAGATGGTTAACAAGAAAAGCTGAAACGTGCGGCCCCGGTGTTTATCAGTGGTTGAGTCCCTACGGTTCGCTTAAATCTCCCTCAATTATTGGTTACGTATGTACATAAATCTTATTCGGTGTTTGCTGCCCGTGTGTTCCCTTGTTAATTTTTGGTGAACCATTGTAGTGAGTAGTGGTGTTTGGCCGATTTCTGTGGCACATAGGCGCACAACAGCTTTACAGCAGAGCTGTTATGGTCGAGTTTGCCGCGTGTCGTAAATATAAAATTATCATCACCATGAATCGGCACGCGCTCGATGACCGCCCAAACATTGTTTAACAAAAGAAGTGGAAACGTTGCCCAGCTTGCCCAATTTGCCCAATTTTTGCGGCAAATACGCGCTTACAAGTTTTACAGCAGAGCTGTTATAGTCGAGGTTCGCCGTGTGTCGTAGGTAAAACATTATCATCATCATGAACCGACATCTCTGTATGGCCGCCCAAGTGTACTGTACAGATGGAGGCGGAGGAGAAATATTTATTTTATCAAGAGAAGAGCTCTCAAACGTGCCCACAACCTCTTCTGTGACCCAGCTTTGCGCAACGTAGTGCAAACTGCTCAAATTTCTTTTTCTTTCTAGGCCTATCTTTACCCCCCCCCTCTCTCTCTCTATGTGTGGTTGTTCTCCCGCCCTTTATCTTTTTTTCTCTTCGCTTTCTTTCCATCTATTTCGCTTTTTCTCTTTCTATATTTTCTCTCTTGATTTCGTTTCTTTCTCTATGTTTTTCTCTTTCTCTGTCTTCCTATTGCAAGGGGGTTTATTGACGACGTCTGGTAGCAGGCAGACCGCAGGTTCAGCGAGAAACAAGCAGGCTCTGCAACCACAGCTCGCGATCAGCGCTCGCGCCTGAAATACGGCGCTGAAAGGAGGGAGGTCAATGTCCGTCGCGACGACAAGGTTGGTCACAGTAGACATGCTCACTTCGACAGAAGGCGCGCCACGAAACGCCGATAGTTCCACTTCGGCCCGAGCGCAGTCGGCAACGGCGTGATGGCGTGATAAGAAATCCCATCCTAGAATGATATCGTGGTAATATGAAGCCAACACGAGAAATTCAATGGTGTACAACACGTCTCGAATTACCACGTTGGCTGTACATGCCGCAACGGGCTCAATTTGTTGTGCGCTCGCAGCGCTGAGGGAAACCACGGGAGAAAGCTTCGGTACTTTACGGAATAGAGCGGGATAGTCTGACAAAATCACGGATATCGCGGCACCAGTATCGATCAGCGCAAGTGATCGTACACCTTCGACAGTTACATCAATAAGATTGGCGGGGGACAGGCGAGGACTTACACGAACAGACGATGACGCAGCTCGTGCCCCCGGAGCTGCGGCAGTAAGTTTTCCGTCTCAGTGGGGGTGGGTCGTCGACGCATAGGTGACACAGAACGACGACGTGGTGATGGGGAAGCAGAGCTTCAGGTGGCGTGTGAGGCGTGCGGTATGGCGGCCGAAACGAGTAGTAAGGATATATTGGTGCCTCCGGGTGCACCGCGAAGCGCCGACGACATAGGCGTGCAACGCGACCTGGAATCCCGCAAGCGTAGTAGATGGGCCTGTTGTCATCAGTGCGCCAGGGATTGCCGTAGTGCTGCGGTGTAGCAGAAAATGACATGGTGGACGGTCACACAGGTAGTGGGGGCGATGCTGGCAGACGATGCGGCGGCCTTGCTGCGGCAGCTGCATAAGTCAGTGGTGTGGCGACAGGTGTCGGTGGAGAGGCGGACGGCAACGGCAACGCCTCGCAGACCTGCTCTTGAATAGCCTGTCTGATAGTCGGCGATAGGCAGTTCGTGGGCACTTCGGTGGTGGGCAAATACGACAGGCACGAGAGCTGTCGAGCCACCACTTCGCGTACATATTCTTTTATCTGCGCCAACAGGGTGTTATCACCACCGACGGTCAAGGCGGCGAGGGAGCCGTCTGCTGTCGTCGACCTCCGAACTGAGACGAGTTGCTTACGAAGTTCTTCGAAGTTCTAGCACAAGGTCACAAGCTCGGATACGGTACGTGGGTCCTTCGCCATCAACATTTGAAAAGCATCATCGTCTATGCCTTCCAAGATATGTCGGATCTTGTCGTGTTCAGTCATCTCAGGGTTCAGGCGCTTGCATAGATTGATGACATCTTCGATGTAGCTGGTGAAGTTTTCGCCCTGCTTTTGCGCACGTCCGCGTAGGCGCTGTTCGGCGCGGAGCATGTGTACGCGGAGCATGTGCCATGATGGTACTGAAAGCGGCCCGCGTGGAAAATTTCGAATTGTGGTTGTGGAACCACCGGCTGGCGACGTCTTTGAGGTAGAATGGGACATACTCCAATTACGAGGGGTCGTCCCACATGTTGGCGGCGCTCACCTTTTTGAAATAACAGCAGCCAATTTTCCACATCCTGGTCCTCGGTGCCGTTGAAGAAGGGAGGATCGCGTTGGCGCAGGTTGGCAGGCACAATGACCAGTGGCGACTGGGCCGTGCCTTGTTGGGCGGTGCCTTGCTCGGTGGTCTGATCAGGCATTGTCAGCGCAGTGGGCAGCTTCCGGCTTCGAAGTTCCAGACTTAACTACCGAGCTCCACCACCACTTTGCAAGGGGATTTATTGACGACGTCTGGTAGCAGGCAGACCGCAGGTACAGCGAGAAACAAGCAGGATCTGCAACCACAGCTCGCGATCAGGGGTGCTATGCAGGATGGCCCGAGCTTCTCGGGCACACGAGTTTGCTCCGAGCCCGCCCTACGACGGTCATGATAGGAAGACAGTGTGGAGCGCGCGATAGAAGCGTTGATAAAAACGGCTACAAGAACGAGAATGGCATCACAAACGCATGCGCGGCATTTGCGGCGGTTTTCAAAGGAACACCACGTGCGAACGCGTCAGCGCCGCCACACAGTCAACATTTTGACAGTGCAGCGACGTGAGCGTGATTGTCGCGCTATCTTTTTGCCAACTGATGATCGCGCCTCCCACGGGCGTGTTCGAGGGCGTTTGTCCTCTTTCGGAAAATTCTTTCGTTCCACCTAGTGCATGGAAATTTCCACTCTCGAAGGCAACAAGGGCGACCACGCAGCACTCTGGTGCAGCTCGTTTCGCTTCTCTGGAATATTACAGATAAATAAATGGACAGGCTACTGCTATACTTACGTTACACGTATGAACATTTTTTTTTTATTAGCGAATCGGTAGAAACAGTGTCTCCGCAAACAAGTGATAGTAACATTTCTCGCCGCAAATCCCACCAGGGGTACTTGCTTCACAGCTGTGAGTGGTACGTTGTGAGAGCGGTGAAATTGAATGCGAGGCACCGTAGCCACGTGATGATATAACCTTTACTTCTTCGTGCGTGTGTGCATAGTCTGTGTGATTAAGCTCATAGATGAATCGTGCCGCTCGCTGGCGTTGCGCCGTGAACACTGCTCCTCGGTAAGAGGAACTGCGGTGGGCGGACCCGCTCTTCGCCGCGGGCGTCTGTCAATCAAACTGATTGACGCGCGAACTCGGGCACAAACTCGTTGATTTTGAAAAGGCCCCAGTTCAACTCGTGACTGGCATAGTGCCAGTGTGCCTGTCAAGTGTTTCATGCGGTGGACGCTACTCAGCAGCTTCTTTGCATATAAAATAATTTGTTCAGCTTGCAGTGCTTGTGCAGGGCTTGAGCCATCGGTGGAGCTTGTGATCACCTAGCTTCTTCCACCTTGTTTACGTGGCTCGTCTACTCAGTCTGCTTGGTCTGCTTCGGTGTAATCACCGCGACAGTTCGGTCTCAATATTGGTGCTATTGCTTAGGAAGGTCTTAACTAACATGATAGTGAATAGTCCTTTCTTAATTGTTAATGTTTTAATTACCACGACATTAATTAAACACATAGGTAATTAGCATAATAACAATTAGCACGATGCCAATTAACACGTCCTCGGTGAGTACGGTCTTGATTATCTTTGTTTTAATTACACACTCTTAATTATCGTCGTGTTAATTAGCAATAATTGATCATGTTTAAATACCGCGCCATTAATTACTCAAGTTTAATTCGCAAGGTCCTGAATAGTACGGAGGCAATTAGCGCAATCCTAATGAGCACGATCCTAATTAGCACGTTCATAATGAGCGCCGTGTTAATTAACAATAACAAACAATGTCATAATTACCACGACATTAATTACATTGGTTTAATTTGCAAGGTCCTGAATGGTACAAAGGTAATTAGCATATTCGTAATTAGAACGATCCTAATTAACACGATCTCGGCGAGTAAGGTCTTGATTACCCTGGCTTTAATTCATCATCATCAGCCTGTCTACGCCCACTGCAGGGCAAAGGCCTCTCCCATGTTCCGCCAATCAACTCGGTCCTGTGCTTTCTGCTGCCACGTTATACCTGCAAACTTCTTAATCTCATCTACCCACCTAATTTTTTGTCTCCCCCTCACGCGTTTGCCATCTCTTGGAATCCAGTCAGTTACCCTTAATGACCACCGGTTATCCTGCCGACGTGCTACGTGGCCGGCCCATATCCATTTCTTCTTCTTAATTTCAACTATGATATCCTTAACCCCCGTTTGTTCCCTGACCCACTCTGCTCTCTTCCTGTCTCTTAAGGTTACACCTATCATTTTCCTTTCCATCGCTCGCTGCGTCGTCCTCAATTTAAGTTGAACCCTCTTTGTAAGTCTCCAGGTTTCTGCTCCGTAGGTAAGTACCGGTAAGATGCAGCTGTTATATACCTTCCTCTTGAGAGATAGTGGTAGACTACCATTCATGATTTGATAGTGCTTGCCGAATGAGCCCCATCCCATCCTTATTCTCCTAGTTATTTCACTCTCATGGTTCGGCTCCGCGGTTACTACCTGTCCTAAGTAGACGTACTCCTTTACAACTTCCAGCGTCTCGCCACCTATCGCAAAGCGCTGTTCTCTGCCAAGATTGTTCCACATTACTTTAGTTTTATGCATATTAATTTTCAGACCTACTCTTCTACTTTCCATATCCAGTTCAGTAATCATGAGCTGTAATTCGTCTCCCGCGTTACTCATCAATGCAATGTCATCAGCGAATCGCAGGTTACTGAGATACTCTCCATTAACTCTTATCCCTAATTCTTCCCAATCTAGGGCCCTGAAAACCTCCTGTAAACACGCGGTGAATAATTACACAATCCTAATTAGCGTCATGTTATTTATCATGATCTCAATTACCTTGTTCTTAGCTTTACACGGCTTCATTAGCATGGTCTTAGTAAGACGTGGCTTAGTTAGCTCGACCTTAGCAAGATTTGGCCTAATCAGCTTCGTCATAGCACGTCCTGACTTAGCTAGGTATACCGCCCAGCCAATTAGCTAATCAGCCGGGCACACTTGTTCTGGAACCGAGCAGACGATGAAGAAGAGAACGACGAGGGCGCGCGCCGGCCCAGCAACGCGCTAGAATGTACAGGCCGACCATGGTGATTATACACGTAGCCTCGGCGATTAGCTCTAGCCGCGGTGTTGTAAGGCGCTCCGTCGGAACTAATCTCGGAGGCCACGGTGCTGCTTATTCGAAAGGATACTTGCTGCAGACATTAAACGCTTTAAAATGAATTCAAACGGCCCGCGCACACATAAAAAATATAGTTAGTAGAACTTTCTGCCACTTTTCCTGCATGGGTGCACTTCTGCACTCAGTGGAACGACAAACAAATGAAAGAAGGTGCCTCTAGATTGAAGACACCACCCAACCTTCTCGACCGCCCTTGACGTGATGCCGCGTTCCATCGTAACCAATGGAACGGAGCGCGCGCTGAGGGATGGATTTGACCTTTTCGTACTATTAGCTCGTTCAAAAGGGGATGTCGCCAGAGCTCGGAAAGATACCGAGTTTCGCTAAACTCGGGCCATCCTGCATAGCACCCCAGCGCTCGCGCCTTTGCACCAAGAGATGATTCCACTGGTGAATGCCTTGCTCTTTCACCGCTACACTATGTCTTTTTTTCTCTCACTCTGTAGTTGTTCTCTCGCCTTCTATCTTTCTCTCTCTTTCTTACGTTTGTTTTTATTTATCTATTACTGTCTTTTTCTGTCTTTCTGTCTCTCTTCTACTCGTTCGCCCCCTCCTCTTTTCCCTCCTTTTGCACTCTTGCTATGCCGTACCATACAATGCTATGCTATGCTCTACTAGCGTGCCTGGATAGCCGAGTGGTTAATACGCTCTCCTTCGTATCGTGGGTACGCGGGTTCGAATCTCGCCTCACCCAGAAAATTTCTTTCTGTACTCGGTCTCTCGCCCATCAATGTTATTGAATCCCACGCAGGAGAAATCGGAGCACGTGTTTTGGGAGCGAAGCTGTAAATGAAGACAGTGACAACGATGAAGAGGGCGAAGATAGCGCGTTCCGGTGCATGACGATCATAATTGCTGTTCGCTCTGCACAGACTAACGATCGGCTTAATCAGCTTCACTGTTAAAAGAAAATAACAGAAAAAAAAGTACATCTGGAATTAAGCATTGGACATGAGAATGATCACACATTTAGAAAAATGTTCGATGTGATAACAAAAAATATGTGAAGATAAATTACGGGCACAATGTCTCCAACGGTATATCGCCGAAAGTAGTGCTGAATGACTATACAAATTAGTGTGTGCAAAGAGTTGTGCTTTAATTGGGTGTCCAGACAGTGGAAAATATTATGAGCAGCGTTGATGCGAGATTCGCGGAACTGGGACGTAAAATGATAGAGCGTGTGAAAATGAAATAACAGTGCTATTAGTTTTTGTTTTTGTAGAGGGGGTAATAAGAGTGATTCTTCGATATCTGCATTGCTATATTTGCGCCATAATTTTTGTGATACATCTTGCTGCTTTGTAATGCGTTGCTTCGAGTTCGTCTGTTAGTACGTTTGATGCGAGAGTGTGATGATAAATATGATATAAATATCACGTTTAGCGACGTCTCTCGTGGTCCCACTGACATTTCCGTGGCACTTATGCAGGTCCCAATACAGATGCACATAATATCAGTGTCATCTTTCAAGGCAACTCTGAATTGGTTGATATCTCGCAAAACATTTTAAAATTATCCGAGAATCAATTCCGCGTAATAGGAAAATGGGCAACACTGTACATAAGCCCGGAGAAGTACAATGTCGTTACGGAGAGAGCGTAGTTAGCATGAACATTTTTTTGGTGTAACATTTGCTTCGAGTCTGCTCTGATCTCACCCACAGTCAGTAGTGGGTGAGATGATTTCATGTCTAAGCGTGCCCTTGGGACACTATATTTATTTAATTCGTAAGCGAATGTATACTGAAGCAGATGGAACCGAGAAAACTACAAAGATTAGTACGCATGTCAGCGCATTGCATTGGCATTCCCATCAATGCTTCCACTTTTGTGGGAGCATGTTGCTCGTCCAATTTTTCCGCAATGCCTGCTTATAGCACAACATTATTAGAGTTAGTCCTTGGGATAACTATTATCTAACGTCGTCAACTTTATTTATTTGGCTTTTTTGATACGCAGTATTATGAGGTAGTCGATACCACTTCAAGATAAGAAGATAAAAAAAGGAAGGAGCTGTGACAAAAAAAAAAGGAATGGCCGAGAAAAGAAATGGCCGCTCGCATTGCCACTGCTAAGGCGACAAGAGCAGCTGAAGCCATATCAGCGGTAGATGCCCTGGCAAGTTTTTGTTGAGAACCCAATACTCATTTTAGCAACAGGAAGGTCAAAAGCCAGGCTTTTGATATGCGAACGAAGCAGCACAAGCCTTTCCGCCTCCAATACCTGCCACAATTTCAAGTTCTATCAAAACCATCCGAAGGGCTTTTATTCTATGGGAGCACTCGCGGGACCACCGTAAGTTAGTGACCGCAGTGTGAGAATAATGTTCATGACTTTCTCTTTGGGGGGTAAATACTGACAAACACGCGAGTTCCCCAAGCCACTTTTCATGTTATCAGCTAATTGTTTATATACAAGAAAAGCACCAATGAAAATATTGTTCCACATCTAAAACGTTTTCTAGCATTCTACAATATTGCTAAGCGAAGGCGATTGCCCAAATGATTATATTACCATGCGTGTTTTATTTTGATTTTACTCGCAAAGACTGTAAGCAACGTTCGGCGCCGACAGCGCTTCAATGCTTTAGAAGCTTCGCGATTGTTTGAGATCATTCTGTTAAGATTATGGGCAGGACGCGAATAGTTTAGTTTATTCGACAGCTTACGCGCCAAACAGCGATAACGCTGGAATTTTTGATAGCACATGCACTACAAAGGGCGACGCGCTTTACCACTTCGCAGATTACTCGACGGCCGACGACAGTTCTTGCCGCTATCAGTATGCAGCGTGGATTGCTTGTACCCTGACTTTTCATTTTCCGGGCACAAGTTCGCCCAAATAAAGAGCTTCGTTTTTAATACACCGAGTGCGGTCTTCTTCATCGTCACGACCACATGACAATATTCCACAAGCGTTCTCCCAAGTATAGCACGCACTAAACGGAACATAAAGTGAGTACAAACGTTTAGTCTGTTGATTTAAAGCCAGTACTACTAATAATACTATCTGGGGTTTAACGTCCCAAAACCACGATATGATTATGAGAGACGCCGTAGTGGAGGGCTCCGGAATTTTCGACCACCTGGGTTTCTTTAACGTGCACCTAAATCTAAGTACACGGGCCTCAAACATTTTCGCCTCCATCGAAAATGCAGCCGCCGCGACCGGAATTCGATCCCGCGACCTTCGGGTCAGCAGTCGGGCGCCATGACCACTAGCCCACCGTGGCGGGGCAAAAGCCAGTACTAGAATGTGCAAGTTGTTTTTCACAACAGAGATTTTTAGATATAAAGTGAACATGTAACTAGCACAATGCATAAAATGCTTTTACTGAAAAACGAAACCCACGCAGTCTCCTTTTTTATGTTTGGCTGTGTCTGCAGCATTTCATATTACCTAAATAGCAACCCTTATGAGCCGCCTATTGACATTAAATGAAAATTTGTAAAAGTGTAGCGTTTATGTTACAGTGAACGACTGCTCATGAATGATACATTCTTGACTTTGATAATCGCATTGGTAAACCATCTCATATACTGCAGTCATGAGAATTTCGCTATGTTGAGCGGTTCGAATGTTAAGATTTTTTGTGCACCAGTTGCAACATCTGGTTTGACGTTTATTTAGCATCTTGCAGAATATCTGCATGCTTGAGGATAAGCATTGAAGCATTTATGATCAATTAAAAAAAAGAAAAGCTGGGCCTTGTTGCCCTTTTGAAACCTTATTCCTTTTTTGAACTTTACCTTCAACATTTAAGCAGAATATTTATTTGCATGAAGCTTACGTTTTGTAGTAACTTCTGGTTCGCTAGTCGTATCCATAGTCATCTGTAATAAATCTGGATCAGGAGGCGCGGAGCAAAGATACTTGTTGTGGGATGCTTGTTGGGCAGCTGGACACCATACATTTGCACATTGATAAGTGTCATCTGCAAAAAATTGTCATATACTTGCTATGACCGCTTTATTTACCTGGTGAATTTGCGCATATACACATAGTGGTTCTGCGTGCACAGGGACCATCGAACTCCTACAGCACCAAAAGCACTAGGACCTCTTATCGACGAACTCGTAAATTGAAATAAATGAGGGGAAAAGTTGCAAGGTAAGCGCTCTCTCGGCTGGTTATTGTACTAACAACTATAGTGACCACATAAAGATCGTGCACAACTGCAGCATGCCAAAATGCTTTCAAATGCGCACTACAGCACCAGAATCACAGTTTGAATACAATGACTCCTTGAAAAAAAAAAAGATTACACAACTGCGTCTTAATCATGCACACCAACGCGCCCTTTCAATTCGAAACGCCTGTAAACGTTCACGTGTACGAGTGAAAAACAGCGCTAAAAAGACGGGACAAGAAAGGACACGGATACCCTACTACCGTTCACGTGTAGCTGGAGCACAAAATAAATGTTTGTAGGAAGAAGTGTTACTAAGAAATGAACACCCCTTTTTTGCTGGATTTCTTGAATTGATACGGGAATCTGGTAAGCCGTTCTCTCACGTTACCTGTTCAGATGAGTGTGTATTAGGACAGAACTGTATGATGCCTTCCACAGACAAATCAGCAAGTCTATATAAAGAAGTCTTCGTTAATGATTGTCAATCAGGTAGATGTGGGTGGCGTGCCGTACCTGCAGTGTAACTAGTCGGACCAAGTACACTGTTTTTCCTTGCTTGCGTAACTCCTAGCTTTGATGTGATCTTTCACTTGGGTCAACAGTCAGGCTGGTGTTCATAACTACTAATGCTAGCAATGATAAATAATAGAAAGGTATGATAACTATTCATCCTTTCGAAAACTTGAAAGCTGAGCATATTTTTTTGTTTTGTGCCGGTGTGTGATGATCAGTATTTACTTGCCGCTTCATCATATCGTTGCGTAAAATAATGAAACCTGTTCGTGTTCATATTTGTAGCGTTATATTATGGGTATAGAAGCACGAGGACGTTCCTGCATTAATTACAGAGATTGGAAATTTGCAGGTTTTTTTTTAACACGAAAGTGTTTTATGCCGGGGTCCACCAAGACTTCAGTGACGTATTTCCGTCACGGAAATGACGTCGAAAAGTATACACGATCAGATGGCAAAGAAAAAAAGGTACCGTCAACGGGCATGGAACCCACGACCGCTCGGTCCGCAACAACAGATGCCGGGCACGCTATCCACTGCGCCACGGCCACAGACTCTGGAGGCTTTACAAACCACTCTCCCGGTCGGCCGGGTGGTGTTGACCTCTGGGAGTGGTAAGGTAAAGTAATTCGTCATTGCTACGGCCTCCGCGACTAGCACCTGCAACGCGTTACGCGTCCGTCCCGTTCGGCGCGATTTCAATAGAAGTTGAATTTTGTCAATTGCTTAACACACCGCGAGGTGGCGACCTTTGCCCAAGCGTAGCAGAAGCGTCGGCGTCGCTCATAGCATCACGCTAATACAAACCAAAAATAGCTCTGCGAAGCGCGCCTGCCTCACCTGCCTGTAACACTGCGTTCCACGCTCACGCGCTTGCACTGAGAAAAATCGCGTCCGCGCTACCGAGGCGGCACGACGCGCTTTGCGTTTTCCTCTAGTCCGGTATTCAATCTCATTTTAACATGCCGCGGGATGGCGACCAAGATCTGCGTCCAATATGCGACGCTCTTTTGGCTATCACACCTCCTTCTCGGATTACGCTTTCACCGCTAACTACTACAGCTACCACAAGGGTTTGTTTAATCATTTAACATGGACGTTAGTCGTCGGGATGGAGATGTACCACCAATCATCAAAGTGGGTGCATACACGTTAAACGGTGCCATTAACTGCCAGACATCGATATACATCGTGCAAACTCTCTTGTATGAATGTACAGTAAGCATTGAGTTACTTCTGTAAGGGAACGCTTTACTTTCGTGTTATTCCGATTCCTATGACGGAGGGATCAACCATGTTTTTTCACGTTAGTGGATGACGAAGGTTCGGAGCAGCTTGGACCGAATACTTGCCCTGCTGACGATTTCTCACCTTCTGCTCGTTTAACAGTATTTTAGGTCTCAATACTCAGCAAGGTTCGCTGTAGCAAGTCAGCGCAAATTGATTTTAATAGTCAATGAGCCTCTCAAAATAAGGCTCATGAAAGGCGTATTCTTTCCCGATTTCTTTTTTTTTGTATATGGTAATGAGCTAATGAGATAAGTTTGAAGCATAGGCTCGTTCATAGCTCATACTTACGTCGACAAGTCCCGATATAACAATTCTGAATAGAAAGTAACTACCAGCGCTTAAACTGCCGGTCCTTACTTGCTCACTCTTGCATATGGTATATTCATTACCGATTTTCTGAATAATAAAGTCAACTTACCAGGGTCACTTAAACTAGGATCGATATATTTGTTAATGTTGGGATTCATCATTTCCGGACACCACATCATGAGGCAGCCTCTTCCACATTCTGCAAAATTCATGCTCCTATAACAATTCTTAAATGCGCAGGCAATGATTCACCCAGGCCCACATGCATGTTTAAAGGGGCTGTCTACCGCTCAGGATTTTTTAAATGCTAAGCATTTCTTAGCGAACTTCTGCGACTTTGAGCGTATCTATCTATCTATCTATCTATCTATCTATCTATCTATCTATCTATCTATCTATCTATCTATCTATCTATCTATCTATCTATCTATCTATCTATCTATCTATCTATCTATCTATCTATCTATCTATCTATCTATCTATCTATCTATCTATCTATCTATCTATCTATCTATCTATCTATCTATCTATCTATCTATCTATCTATCTATCTATCTATCTATCTATCTATCTATCTAGCCGCCTACTACTTTGTGCTCTCCTGGCCGATTCGTTAATCGGATGTATACCAAAATTAGTGTGGCATAACATGACCTTATTACGAACATAAATGACAGGTCCTGACATGAATGTCATGAACAGCACGGTTTACTTTCCATGGCCTTGGGGCCCTTGCGGCCGTACCGTTAGTTTCATATATACCAAAATTAGTGTGGCGTGACAAGAGTTCATGACAAACATAATGACAGGTCCCAACATGCAAATCATGACGCGCATGTCATGTGCAGCATGATTTACATGACATGGTCTCGGGGCGCTCGCGGCCGTTTAAATGAATGGATATATACGAAAACTGGTATGACGAGACATTTCTGTATGACAAACATAAGTGACACGTGGTAACATGAAAATCATGATATGCATGTCATGTACGACATGGTTTACATGCCTCGCGGCCGTTTCGCTAAATTGATATACGCCAAAATTGGTATCGCGCGATGTGAGTGTATGAAGAACATGAATAACAGTTGGTACCATGAAAATCATGACATGTATGTCATTATTTACATGCCACGCTCATGATGCATTCGCGGCCGCTTCGCTTGCTTGATATACACAAAAATTGTTATTGCGTGACGCGACTGTATGATGAACGTAAATGAGAGGTGCTAACATGAAAGTCATGACATGCATGGCGTGTACGACATCATTTACACGCCATGCTAATGGCGCACTCGTGGCCGTTTCGCTAGATTGATATACACTAAAATTGGTATTCCGCGATGTGACTGTGTGGCAAACGTAAATGAGAGATGGTGACATAAAAGTGATGACATGTACGACATGATTTACACGCCATGCTCATGGCGCACTCGTGGCCGTTTCGCTAGACTGATATACACCAAAACTGGTATTGCGCGACGCGACTGCATGACGAACGTAAATGAGAGGTGGTAACGTGAAAATAATGACATGCATGACATTTACGACATGATTTACATGTCTTGCTCATGGCGCACTCGTGGCCGTTTCGCTAGATTGATATGCACCAAAACTGGTATTGCGCGACGCGACTGTATGACGAACGTAAATGAGAGGTGGTAACATGAAAATCGTGACATGCAAGTCACGTACGGTGGCGCTGCCGGCAACGCGGTCGCCAGTTCGCCTGCCTGCCCATGGAGGAAAGAAAAAATTGGCCGCGTATCTGCATGCTTCGCTGCAAATGTCGTGTAAAGACGATAGAAGAGGCGCTGTGTGAGATATGGACGCCATCTGGCAATACGTCGGGAAACATGAGTGCTGTGTTGCGTGCTGGTAGTCCCGGCGCAGCAGCAGGCGAAGACCGGCGGTGACCAACGCGACCGGCGGGGACGCCAGCCAGCCCGAATACGCGGTTTGGCGCGAAGCGCTGAAGCAGAGAAACGTCCGCACTCAACGAGTACTCTCCACACACTCTTTTATTTACACGTTGCCTGGGTAAAACAGGAACGCCAGAGCGGCGCCCACAACCGGCAGCCTGAAGGCCGCCCACAACGCTGCTTTTTCATTTTTTAAAGATTTTTTTTCACCTTCTTGGCCTTCTCAAAACTAAAGTTTTTCAACACCAACCCATGGCATTCGTACAGTGCAACAGAACCGAAACCGAAACACAACAATGAGCTCGTGCGAAGGGCACGGAGGAAGGCAAATTTCAGCGCAGTCGCATTTTCAGCTTTGTTGAAACAGCGCTCACTAGACGACGACGAAGTAAAAGAAGGCACAGGACAGGCAGCGCCTGTCCTGTGCCTTCTTTTACTTCGTCGTCGTCTAGTGAGCGCTGTTTCAACAAAGATGAACGCATACCAACTCGCTCAAGCTTCCATTCTTATGCATTTTCAGCGCAGCTTAAGAAACTAGGGTCCTTAAAATTACGTATGTATGCATTTTCTATTAAAGGAACATGCCACCTAATACTTACCTAGTGATATTGCACCTCAGATATGCATGATATTTACTTTTTGATCGACATTGTTCACAAGTATGAGCAGCCGTACCAGTTCAAGACGGCTGGCCCTTGGGCAAGTGGTTCAACTTTGGCCGAGTGGCTGAATCGAGGGACGTGCCGACAAACAGAAAGACAGACAGACAGAAAGACAGACCAAAATTTCTGCGTTTAAGTTCCCCAAGAAAGACTATCGTCTTTAAAACAAAATAGGAGGGAGCACGCCTAGCGTTCACAAGCCAACCTCCTCAGAAGGCGCTTTATCCTCGCGTTCGTGTCTCATTTCCTGTGATGCTCCTGTTGCAATTCCTTTTGGTGGGCTCACGAACAAAAATAAATATTGGTGAACGCACGCACCTAGCGTCCACTAGCCAAACTCCTCGGACGCCGTTCCCCCCTTATTCTCCATACGCTGGTCTCAATTCCCAGCATGCTCCTGTTTCATTTTTTATGGCTGGGCTTCAAAATTTTCACGTCACGCTTCCTCCTGTATTTTCTTTCCTCCATGTGCCTGCCTAGGGCGGAAAAACGTGAACCACGCGAGCATGGCATCCGGCGCCGCTCATAAGAAAAACAAAAAAAAGGAAGACTTCTTGGGCGAAGAGCAGCGCGACTGACTTCAGGGAATTTTCGAACCATGACCATGAACCCCCATGCGTAAAGTGCATACCAGTATCCACCGACGTTCTACATTGCAGGGTAGCGGCTTGGGCTAGTTGGTAGGTCATGACAATTGTTATAGCGCAAAAGCAGGACAAATACAAAAGGTACACGAAGAGTCTCGTCTTCGTGTACCTTTTGTCTTTGTCCTGCTTTTGCGCTATAAGAACTGTCTACATTTAAGCAGATTTTTCCTTCAGGTTCCGCTTCACCAAGGCGTCCGTGTTGGCTGCCATGTCGCATATGCAACACAGAACACCTAAACATACCTAAAAAACAGCAGGTACCTTCTGCTCTGTAAAGCAGGTCTCGCGTTCATTTTAGTTGCACGTTTGGTATGAGTGGAACCATTACAGTTCCTTTCACAGTCACAACGCCGGCTTACCATTGCTGCTGGAACAGATGAAGTTTTCCGCTCGACTGCGGTGTTTTTTAGGCCGACTAAAAAAGCTGGAGAGATTGTGGTAATAATGCTTTATTTCACAGTGTGCGTGCTTGAAACGACGACTACGGTATTTGTTTCACTACTAAACAAAACCTAATAAAGCTTACAAAGACTGCATGTGGTTCCACGTTTCAATATTCACCGGCACTACAATCGTCATCGCGTCCACCAAACAGTGTTGAGGGCGTCCCCACACCAATGGAAGAAAACTGAACGCAGATTGAAAACTTCTGTTTCGAAGATTTCTGCTCATTTACCAGAGAAACCGCTGCAAGGTTGGACACTTCAGGCGGTACGCTTTCTAATGCGATACAAAACAGAAAAATGACGAAGAGCAGTCCCTCTATACTTACTAGTGTATTGTACACAACAGGGCCTGATGAAACAGAAGTTTTCAATGCACCATGTTGGAACGAGGCATGTGTCTAAATCTGAAGGGCCGCGCAAGTAGCAGCTCGTTAGATTAGGTTGTGCTGTGATTGGTCTTTCAGCCGCTCTCAGTGTAGCGTTCGTGTTCCACTAACGGCTCTTATTTGGCTGGAGTGTTCAATTACAAGAGAGGTATCGGTGTATGCTCAACTGATATTCAGTGAAGCCACCCCTGATACGATCAGTATCAGTGCAGCGGGCCCCTGGTACGATCGAACGATAGACCTATGTTTGAGCCCAAAAGGCGAGAGAGTAAGAGTGATGTGCTCTACCCATTACCCTGCCATGATACTTGAAATGACAGCATAGACATCTCTATGTCTGGCAGTACATCGCACGCAATTTTAAATGCACCAGAACCATCGGTGCCATAGTCGCAGCGTACCAAAGTGAAGATTTCTTTACTTCTACCGACGGATTATAGGGTGCTTCTGTGGTCTGGCCGCGCGCTACGCTGCTTTTCTTGGAACACCATTAGATCACAGTCACCTCAGCGCTTCCCCTGCACTTGTGGCACCAGCCATGCGGGGAAAGGAAGATAATCGTTGCGTCCGTTTTCTTTCAATACCACCCCCCTCCCCCACGAACGCTGAGTCGTGTGCTCTTGTGGGTTCCAGAAATAAGCGTATTTCCTCTCCTCGATACACTACCGCGGCCGCTCGATGAAAAAACTCCCTTTTGCATTCGCCTAAGAGGACTTGAAGGCGGCAGCCATCTTGTTCTTTTTCTTTTCAGTCGATGTAAAGATGCTGCCCCGCCAACCTCCGAAAGCTTTGTGCACCTATTCTGGTTGTGAACTGCCTCCAGGATCGGAGGTACCTCACCTGGTTTGGCACTGCCTCCGTGATTGTCTCACCTTTGACGAAGCTACGTTATCATGTGATGACGGCATCATGTGACATTCAGTCACATCAGAATTTGTGACGTCATGATACGTCACAAAAGTTTGCGATTTGTGACGTCATCATGACGTCATTGGTGGTGTTATCACGCGCTGACTATATTTTACAGCGAAAGCTGTTATGAGATCATTTCAGCGGCCGTTTTTGGCGGCGTAGTTGTCCGCCGCCGCCGGTTTCCGTAACCACTATCGCTCGAAGTAAGAAAAAAAAAAACGAAATAAGAAACAAATTCCAGGAAGGAACGAGGTTCGATGATTAAACTCGGCGTAACGGACACGACATACAAACGAAGAATACACGAGGACAGGCTGCGCCGAGTTTAATTATGAACCCATACCAACTCGCCCAACTATCAGTGTTACTGAACGAGGTTCAAACCTGGGCCCTCTGCGTGGGAGCCCAATATTCAACCTTCGAGTCATGGCGGTGCTTGAAACTGCTAGGCAAAAAGGTCCTATACAGGCTTCATATCGGGAAGGAACCGCATTAACATATGCAATATAGCGTGGTAGAAGAGTAAAATAAGCACCAAGAGTCGCACAACGCGAATTCTGTAACCAGGCGCCACACAATGCGAATTGCGCAACGAGTAGGTTGTTGAATACTTCCAACTCATTACAAAGGGCTCCGCCACAATTCTTCATCGTCATCAGGCACAGCATCAACGAAGTGCACATAATGCCTTACATGCGTTTAGCAGGTACCACGGCTCTCCGTAGAATGACGAAAAATGACATAGTGCCTGCTTCCCTACTTCTCAAAAATTACAATGATTTATAGCGGAGTGGGTTCCTCGCAAGTGCACTTGTATTGGTTGCCAAGGAAGCCCATAAGTGCATGATCCATTTCCTCGGGTTCTCAGTGAAGTTCTTTGCCCCCCCCCCCCTCTCTCCCACGTCAACGTACGTTATACAGCATGGCGGGAGAGGGAAATAGCGACCGGGCGTCATCCAATGCAAATGCCGTTTAAAACTTCCAACCCATTACAAAGGGCAGAGCCATAATTCTTCACCGTCATCAGTCGTCACGTCAACAAAGTGCACATAATGCCTTACAGACGTGTAGCTGGTGCCTCGCTTCTTCGCAGAATGGCGAATAATGGCTTAGTAGTTGCTTCTCAACTGCGCAAAAATTGTGATTTATGGCGTAGTGGGTAACTTGCTAGTGTACTTGTATTAGTAGGCCCAAGAGAGCTTACAACGGGCTCTAGAAACTCCGCTCTTCCAGCTTTCGCCGTGAGTGTGCTGCGGTTTTAGCGCAGGCGTAGTGTTTTTTTACGCTCATGCTGTGCCCGACGCCGCGGGACGCCGATGGTCAATTTTCGCGTTTGATGAGGCTTCTAAGGCTGTCGCCTTAAAAAGTAGCCGCCTGTGGAAAGCTCATCACCGCCGGTGGGCACGATAGGTCGTGCTTTGTCCGCCGCGGCGCTGAACAAACAGCTCGCACAGACGGCCTGCCGGCTGCGCTCTCCGATCGATGGAATGTACAGTCGCCTCTCTTTGCACTTTGGCTGCATTAGGCTGTTTATGTGCGAGACTCGTGAAATGACATACTTATACGTTGTTGATGCTGATATTGCTACTATACGCAAGCTGGTTAATTTTCAGGAAAATACAGAGCAACAGAGATTTAGTGCGGCACTAATGTGCGGCCAAAGCTGTTTCTTGTTTCGATGGAGACAGGAACGATCCACTATTGTTGTCGATATGCGTAGTCTTCTTTTTTTCTTTTTTTTAGTTTGAGCCTTATCAGTTAAGTACATTAAGAGAAAAAGTTTTGCCTAAAAACCACGACCATGCGGGACAATTCCAAACCTTATTTCATCTACAGCTTTGATTACTGAGCGCGTCAAGAGCAGAAGCTGATCGCAATTTTAAGTGCGGAGCACTTTATGGGCTCGGACTGTCGTCTCATGCCATTTGCTGTCATTTCCTGTAATCTCATGTCGTCGCTTGGCGTCGTGCTAGAACAGCCATGTAAAGCAAGCCATGCATAACATCGCCATGTAGAGTATAACATAGCAACGAGGCGGGAAAAAGATTTCGCTCACTGACAACGTTCATTTTTCGCTCTCAACCAAAGACACCGCCGCCGACACCCACTGAAACAGAAAACGCAGTTTCTGCGAAACGAGCCCTTTAAAGCTTTAGCGTTAACGCTGGACAGCCATTATATTAAGCCAGCTCTAGAACATGTGTCAGACACTTGGGGATTAACAATGAAACTCGATACGTCAAGAACCACACATAGTGCGATGGCAGGAAATATGATAGGAGTCAAAGCGGCCACAGGTTGGATCACAGAAAGAATAGTGGTAGTTATCTCAGCTGATATTAAGAAAAAAAATTACACCATCTCCCACTAAAGGGAACCATGTGGGGATGCGAAGCAGCGCGTGGGTCGACAAAGTTCCGTGATTGCTGAGAGAGTGTAAGGGAGAGAGGCCACAGCATCTTACCCAGCCCCTTACACAGGCCCGAATGCGCTAGCGCGTGCCAGCGCGTGCCAGCGCGTTCTGACTAGGATACTATGCATCCGTCAGCGCGCCCCAGCTGGAGCCGGCGCGAGATGCTACATGCTGCATTCCACACCGGCGACGTTACCCAGGCTGCACTGCGTCTGCGTCTCTTCGTGAAGAAGGGGAGCCGAGTGCGCTCAAATGCGCATGCGTCAAGGCTACGCTGTACGTCGCGCAAGTGGGAGTATAGAGTGCTCTGCTTTCGCGTCAACGTAGCGTGACGAACCTGGCGTCGTCAACTCCCGCCGCCGCGGGCTGACGCGAACGCACGTCGGAGTATAACAGAGCCTTTACAGAGGCCCGAATGGGCTAGCGCGTGCCAGCATACATGGTTCTAAGGGCGAGAGGCCACAGCGTCTTACCCAGCCCGAACGCGCTAGCGCGTGCCAGCCCACCTGGTTACCGAGCGGGCGGTCGCCAAGTTACGAACACAGCCCCGAGCGAAAGCTGCTTCGCACCAAAAAAAAAATCACCGACGATTGCGATACTGCCCCATGCGAATTATGAACGCCGTTTCGGGTTGGAGCAACGCCAGCTGTGTTTGAAGTTTCGGCTATCCGCATGCAGTTGTCACAATGCAACATTCGTCGCATATTGCCACAGAAACTGCCAGCGCTTGAGTGCTACGCACACCATTCTGTGCATTGCAGGCGTCGGGAACTAAGCAAAACGCCGGCAGCCCCGCTACGACAATCCACGTGCGACAAGCGAAGCCAGCCGCAGTGCACGTGCGAGCGCTGCATGCGCACGAACTCCGACCTTTGTTTTATCTAGGAACCTTACTCCGACCGAAGGGCGAGCGCGCGTGACGAAGAAAGCGACATCGAGGCCAGTGACTCGCGATGTCGAGAGACACCGCGTTTGCTGTCTTTCGTCGTCGTTCGCTCTGTCGGTTACGCCTATGCCAGCCGACGTCAACGACGACGTCGCTCAACGCAGGAACGGGAGCCTAAGAGCTGCGCTCTAAAATGAACCTCAGCAGGTGACGCCATGAGAAGGGCAGATAACCGATGGTCAATTAGAGGGACGAAATAGATACTACCAATATATGGGAAACGAAGATGAGGACGACAGGGGTTGCGTAGCGTGACGAAATTAAGAAACACGCAGGGTTAATATGATCTCAGCTCGTACAAGACAGGTTGGGCCGGAGATCATTGCGAAAGGCCTTCGTCCTGTAGTGGACATAAATCAAGCGGACAATGAATGATTGTCCGCAAGATAGCTGTGCATCGCAGCAACAACAACTGTTCGAAGCTCTAATGCTTTGATACCTGCGTGTTGAAATCGCTAGATAACACGGCTTACACCCGTCTCTTGCACTAATTAAATATCTTTTAATCGTGTACATTTTAGAATATGGCAACGAATTCTGTTCTCCTTGTTTACTGCGCATGCTTACTCGCTCTTTCAGTATCCGGAAAATATAAATGGATATCGAGAGGAATACTGTATTTTGTGTGATTTTGGTGCGCAGTCCATCTACGTGTCGTCTTGTGCCTTAAGTTTATAAAATACGGACCCTACTGAAGCATCGAGACATCCGGTGCACCCACGCCGAGCGCACGTGCCCCGCAGGCCGTCATTGAAATTAGTGTTTATGCTTGCAGACAAGCTTTTGTAATGAATAACTGCTACCGGAATCGCTGAATCTTTTCTTCTACCCGTGAAAGTAATCAGACTTGACTAGAAAATGTAGTAGTACAATTAGCTTTCTTTTTTACCGGGTAAATGCGCTCGCCAGGATCGCAGTGGATGTCACGTTCGCACGGTCTTAGTTCCTTACAAGCGCGGTCCTTAATATATTTCTCAAACTCGCTTCTCTCCTGCAACCAATCCCTTCTGGGAAGCATCTTTGAAGGTGTCCTCTACTTACTTTTCGTAGTTCTCTATTGAAACAACGTTTCATATTCTTCATAATTATATGTGGGGCTTAAAGTCACAAAAGCCCGATGTGATTATGAGAGACGCCGTAGTGGAGAGCTCCGGAAATTTCGATCAGCTGGGGTTCTTTAGCGTGCACCTAAAGCTCAGTACACGGGCCTCAAGCATTTTCGCCTCCAGCGAAAATGCAGCCGCCTAGGCGGGGATTCGATCCCGCGACCTTCGGATGATTTCATACTCTTAGTGAAAAATAGCATATTTGTCACAGCAACCTGCGTTTTGCGTCATTTCTTGAAAACCGTAGACATATTTACACAGTTAATGGGCTTCCTAGTTTCCTTCATTTATTTGCAACTGGAAATTGTGTCCATACACATCGTTATATTAAATAAAAAATGTTAATTATAAATACATGCGAACACAACTCATTATTGCATCAATTAGTCCCACCTTTTCTACGAACCTAGTGTACTAGGCAACACGTCACATGTAAAAGGCAGGTCTGTAGCTCTAGGGGTGCACTACTTTCAAAGCGATGTATAAAGGCCGGCCAAACTTACTATTCCCTAGAGAACGTGCAGAAGTTATGAGAAGGAAAGTGCAACAGTGCAGAATATTCATGTCAAATATTCATCCACGCTAAGTTTCTCTGGAAATGAAGAAAAGGTATGCATTTGTCCATAGTTCACTATAATGAATTTTTCCAAACAGTATTTCTGCCTGCGCACCTGCGACAATTTTTTCAGTGTGGTGCCAATCACGGCGCTACCACATGCACATCCATGCCAGCCTGCCAAATAGCAAGATTACACAGTCAATACCATTAAAAGTTGCAATAATTTCTAATAAAGCCACAAGAGCACATAAAAAGCACGTATGTTTATTTCGTGATGACTACTTGACTCATTTGTTATCGAAAGACGCAGCATAGACCTGGAAAATATTCTAAATTGTCTGGAATCGTTACCAAGCGTCGTTGAGAAATAACTGATGTGGCCGACCGAGGAGGGGTCGAAGCTGGCACCCAGGCTCCAGTGAAAAAGGATTCTTGCGACGCTTCTTAGGTACAAGTAGAAGAACACCTTTAATTTACATATGTGCAAGAGCATTACACAGAAAGCGTACAGACGCGCCTTCACGTGACAAGAGTTAATACGAGAAGAGAGGACCAGCGAAGGCCAGAGAGATCCGTAGCGCACTCTCGACACGCTCCTTTTACAGCGGTCCGTGCACGCGCTTCTCGTCAAGCTTCTTCGCTGGACGCGGATTTGTATCAAAGTTACCCGATTCATGGCCAATCCCCCTGGGTCGGTGTTAGGCCAAATTTTAGGACCTACATCTACACCTACATCTACGTGAAGTAGTGATGCAGAACTATCGGTAAATGGACTATCGATAGCATAGATAGTTTTTTTGAAAACTATCGATAGTGTAGACAAACTATCGATAGTACTACTATCGACAAACTATCGATAGTCCAATCGGTAGTACCATCAGTAATATTAATCGCGATATTACTGCCACGCGTGTTTATTGCTTTGTTTTGATGTATTCGGGTTTCACCAACAAAGACTGTCCGGGACGTTTGACGCAGACCGCGCCGCAATGTTTCAGAATCTTCGCGATTGTTTCAGATAATTTTGTTACGATTACGCGCTGGACGCGAATAGTCAAGTTTATTCGTGCACCAGCGATAACGCTGGAAGGTTCGATGACTGATGTATAAAAGACGAAGCGTTCCACCGAGCACCAGATTAGTCGATGGCCGGCGACTGTTCTCGCCGCTATCAGCGCGCAGCCTGTGTCGCTTGTATATTGAGTTTTGATTTTCTGGGCACAAGTTCGCCCAAATAAATAGCTCGTATTTCCCAGTCTTTCTGCAGCACTCCTCACCCTCACAACCACGTGACAAACTATCCATAGTGGTGCGAATAATGACGCTGTTGCTGTCTGGCCATATTGTCAAAATATTTGCGATAGCCTACTATCAGCTTCGCCTAATTTATGAGCAATTTTTGGCAAGTGAAATAGATTATATCCGCAGTGAAAATGGCGGAATATGTTCATCAATAAATTCACAATCAAATTATTCAACGCGGAAATTTGGGCTAGTTGGTGGGTGTGGAACTTGTGCATCTTAGCAGCGCAGTGGAACGAACACAATAGAAAGGCACACGTAGACAGGACGGGCGCTAGACATCAACTGAGGGTTTATTAACACAGAAACAATGAAATTGTACAGACATGCGCACAACCTTCAAAAAGGTGCAGACGGCGTTACTAACACTGATATCTGCAATGTCGCTTCAGATAGTCTATCTCTTTTGCATGCAAAGCCAGTGACGGCGTACTCACGCACTTGTCAGCTTCTAAACTTATACAATATGCTTCGTAGATTTCGCGCGCTTGCTGAGCAGCAAAGCTGCGCAAGATACGGGTGCTCTCAAAGCCAGGTGTGCAGGAACACCTACGGCAGTGATCTGCCAAATGTCCACCCCCCGCCAATGAAGTGACAGCTGCGCGATGCTCTCTCAGCCTATCATTAATGCATCGGCCAGTTTGGCCTACATAGCACATTCCACAGGTGAGTGGGATCCTATACACCACACCCACATGGCATTCAATGAATTTCGTGGCGTGCGTTTTTGTACAGCCAACCTTCTCAACCCCATTCACACGACTGCACATGCGTGCGAGCTTGCCAGGTGCCGAAAAAACAACTGAAATGCCCACTTCCCGGCCACCTTCTTGAGGCGATGGGAGCGGTTATGCACGTACGGCACAACCACGGGGCGCCCCATTTTGACGTCCTGCCGATTGGGGCCAGTGTGTATCCCGTTGTTCAGTTCCTTCATCAAGCTTCCGGCAATGGAAGCCAACAATAAACCCTCAGTTGATGTCTAGCGCCCGTCTTGTCTACGTGTGCCTTTCTATTGTGTTCGTTCCACTGCGCTGCTAAGATGCATAAGTTTCACAATCAAAAACAACCAGTTACAACTTACAATTAACAAACTTAGTTCTTGATAATTTTTTTTATTTTGAAATCATAAAATGCAATACAAATTTGAAGCCGCGCAGTTCCACCACATGTAACGGCTTCCTTTCCGCTACAGCTGAACAGTTTGACTTTATGATCATGTGTCAGCAAAGCACTCTGGTGAAGAACACAAGCATGTGAACTTTCTTGCCCTTCAGCTTGCCCCTCCGGCTCCACTATGTACCACGCGCGCGGGGAGCCAAGTTAATGCTGCAATGAGTTCGCGGTGTTGATTTTGTACTATCGATAGTACTTACTATCGATAGCGCTAACGATATTATTTTTTGCGGTCGATAGTTGGATAGTGACTCCGTTATAGATAGCATCTGTAGTACCATCGATAGTTTTGCATCACTAACGTGAAGCCACGGCTCGCGTTCGCCGCTGGGTGTCGATTCTGGGCCGGTTATCTCTTTCCTTCGTTCTTGAGGCGAAAGCATAGGCATGCGCATATGGGGGGGAGGGGTGGGATTCAGGGGGGCGGCCGCCCCCCATATCATCTAAAGGGAGGCGCCAGTTCTGCCCCACACATTTCGAAGTCGCGGCTTTCACGTCATTTCTTAACGCGCAGGTATGGCTAGCATTTCTTATTCGAAATCAAGAAGAAATATACATGGACAGGACATGTAGCGCGTAGGCAGGATAACTTCTGGCCATTAAGAATAACTGACTGGATTCCAAGAGAAGACGAACGCAAGAGGGGGTGACAGCAAGTCAGGTAGGCAGATGACATTAAGAAACGTGGCAGCAGAAAGGGCAGGACCGGGTCCATTGGCAGAGCATGGGAGAGGACTTTTCAGTCAGGCTGATGATGATGATAGCTAGAATGTTTTTTGACACTAATGACGACCAACGACCGCTGATGTTGCATTCAGAGATCTGTTTACTTCCAACCTTTAGTCCAGGAAAGCCGGGGACTATTGGTAGGCATCCGTGAGAAGAACGATATCCCTTCATTTTCATCTTTGCGCCCATTACGGAGCTCGTTTTCTTTCGGAATCGAACAACGGGGATGGGGGGGGGGATCTTGAGTGATACTTGGCCCCCCTAATGGAGAGCCCTGTGCACGCCTACGGATAGAAGCCAACAAGTAGTGACGACGGACTTAAGGGCTCGCGACCGGCGCTGCACCACTGCTACCGAGCTCCTCCTCCAGCCATGTTCCAGGCAGCCCAAACATGGCAGCCACAATTCGATCAACCGCTGCCACCGTTCCGAGTCTCCCACATCGTATCATGCTTCGCGGAATTCTAGGCGGCCTTGGAGTTGAATGGCATATGGCTTCACGAGTTCATGATCGAGGTACTCAAGTATATCCTTTCCAGGGACCTCCAACGCCGTCTCACATTATCCCGTCGGGTGCCCAGCCTTACGATCAACTGCGAGATGACGTGCTGAAGTTTTACGGCGTGGAGCACCGCCTTCGACGAGAGATGAATCGCATGGCACGCGACTATTTTCCATGTGCCTTGACGTCTTGCGCGCCACGGTCTGTCCAAACCGTCGGGGACGCACCAATTGCGCCGCCAGCCCATACGGGCTGCATATACTATGACATTAGCGGGTACAGGAAAACTGAGACAGTAGCCATCGTGTCGCCCTAATAGAACTTGTTCTCTACTTCTTCTTCTTTGCCTTTTCTGGCTGGCTACGTTTGTCATTTTCTACATCCTGCGCCGACCCAGAAGTAGTAGGCATTTCCAGGTGATGCAGAGCTTGAGCGGGTCTTTTAAACACTTTTCCGTCTTGTGTCTTGATGGTGTAAACCCGCACCAGTTCGTCACAACCGGGGTGCGCTTCCAATATTCGACCTAGCTGCCAAAAACACCAATTCTCCTTGTCGTCTTGTAATAACACGACATCGTCTACCGTTAAACTTCGGTTAGATCCTTGCGGATACCGATGCAGAGACCGCAAATCCAGGAGATACTCCTTTCTCCATCTTTGCCACATATGTTTCAACAACCTCTGACGATACTGCAGCTTTCGGATAATACCATTCCTAGTAGTCTGCGGTCATGTTGAAGTTTCACATGGTCCAGATGAGCCACGATTGAACTCCCGACGAGAAATTCAACCGGGCACACCGGTGACGGTTCCCCAGCCTGCGTGTACGTATATGTCAGAGGACGAGAGTTGATCACAGCTTCGACATCTAGAAGTAATGTCATGAACTATTCGCTTCGTAGACTGCTTTTCCCGAGAACTTTTCGAAGAGCTGACTTGATCGATCGGATGAGCCTCTTCCACCAGCCACCCCACCATGGGGTATTGCGCACAAGGAATTTCCACGAAATTCGATGGTTGGCGAGAAATATTCCAAACGGGGATTCACTTATAAGTTTCCCTATGCCACGCAGCTCTTTGCTTACCTTCTTGAACGTCAACGCGTTGTCAGAGTAAACTGTTCGAGGCACTCCTCTACGAGCAAAAAACCTCCTGAAGGCAAGAATGGAACTGTCCGATGAGAGGCAGTCTACCGGTTCCAGACGTACCGCTCTTGTTGTTGCGCAGGTAAATAACACAATGTAAACCTTGGTACACTGGGCCTTTCTCTTGTTGAATTTCACGTACAACGAGCCTGCAAAATCGATTCCGACAACTTCAAACGGGTGATACATAGCAACTCGATCTTCTGGCAGTGGGGCATGTTCCACATTCATGGGCTTCGGAATCGTTTGCAGAGGTAACAGTTGTGGATCAATTTCTTTGTCTCCTGGCGTGCATCAATAATCCAGAACCGCTCACGAAGTATTGTCAGTGTGGCTGATACACCGCCATGTAAAACACGGCAATGCGCTTTCATAATCACTAGTCTCGTGAAGTCATGATTCTGAGGCAAAATCTGTGGATGTTTTTCTTGAACTGATAGTTGCGCTTTCTGTAGGCGTCCACGAATATGAAGTTGTCCTTTTGTATCCAAAAATGGATGCAGGTCATGAAGAATGGACCGTCTTGAGATCTCGAGTCTGTTCGACAGTTGCCACATTTCTTGTGAGAAAGCTTCTCGCTGAGCTCTTATTATCCAGAACTTCTCGGCCAAATTCAGCTCTTCTGCGACAATAGGCCCCGTATGTGGCCCTGGTGCGCGCCTTGTTCTTTCCACAAATCTGGTAACTAACGCCGTAACACGAAGAAGCCTGGTCAAGCTGCTGTACTTCTTGACGTTTATGACATCTAACAAGTGGTTCTCGTGTGTGTAGAAGTAGTTCTGTCTGCGGAATTTCTTGTTCGTTGTGATTTTCTGGAAGGCCAACCGGATTGGGTTAGACCAGCCAAGTGATTTCGGGCCGTTCCACCAGTTGAGGCATTCCCGAAGCGCTGCTGCTGATAATCGCCGTGTAAGATAATCAGATGGATTCTCCTCTCCAGGACAATAGGGCCATTGATGTGTGTTGGTACAGTGAGCTATCTCAGCCACTCTGTTCCTCACAAAAGGGCTGAGTTTATCTTGCTGTGGACGAATCTAGCTCAGCACAATTGCAGAGTCTGACCACCTGATATTTGAGAACTGTACGGTGTCCCATGACTTCCTGAGGTATTTTAGTAGTCTCACTCCTACAATTGCACCCATTAGTTTCAAGTTTGGCATTGTCATGGATTTTATGGGTACCACTCGATACTTTGCGACGATGATCTTCGTACCACAACGGCCATTGAGGTCCACTGTTTTAAGGTATGCGCATGCTCCATAAGCCCTTGGATTAGAGTCAACGAGGATATGGACTTGCGGCATGGTGATTTCTGCTTTTGGATGACTCATAACGTAGAGTGGTATCCTAATAAGACGTAGGTGAGGAACTTCAGAACACCATTCTTTCCACGCCTTCTCGATTTCCGTAGGTAACTTTGAATCCCATGGTGTCCATAACAACCTTAGCTTCTGGAATAGGATTTTCGCAGTTACCATGAAAGGCAAAAGAATACCAAGAGGGGAGAATATTCTGGAAGGTGTTCTTAAGATGGTCCGCTTCGTGTTATCCTTCCCCGAAAGCAGGAACTGCGTGACAGACTTTGAACAATATGCCAAATAATAATCTTCGGTGTTCCAGAGCATGCCTAGAACTATTGCTGAAGTACTGTCAAATCCTTCCAGACACTCTTCGTTATTCGAGAAAACTTCCTGGAGTTGATTATCATTTGTCTTCGAGTTCCGAAGGTTCATCGCAGCGTCTTCCAAGATCGACCTTGCCTTGTTGCACACGTCTAAGCCTTCGTCAAAACTTTCGGCTTCTATCACCAAGTCGTCCACGCAGAAACTCTGCTTCAGTGTTCGGGCCAATGTTATTTGCTTTCCGCCTAAGTTGTCCAGGTGATGATGTATTGTTGCCATCAGCAGGAAAATCCGGTTCCTGTATTTCTACCTGCAGGAAAGCTTTCTCGAGGTCGGCGTTGATAGCTATCGGGTAGCATCGAAAACGAAGCAACGCTTAAAGTAGATCAGGATTCAACTTGATTCCTTTGTCCAAACAGTCGTTGAGTGACATGTATCCTTTGACATGCGATGACGCGTCGAACACTACTCGCAATTCCGTGGTCAGCGAGTCTTTTCGTACAACCTCGCGATGCGCCATATAGTAAACTGTATTATCAGTGTTTCGGTCCGGCACCACTTCAGCATGTCCCATTTGCAAGTATTGACGTATAGTCGTGTCATATTTCTCTGTTAAGCCACCATGCTGAGAGTCTTTTGACAAGCTAGTAAACCCGGTTGATTGCTGTGTCACGATCGTCGCCTAGAAGATGCTTGCGATCTTCTTTCCATGGCAGTGCCACCGAGTACCGGCCGCCAGACTTCCTAACGGCCTCCTTAAACTGTAGAAGGTTCCGGTCGGAGAGACATTCGCTGGAGTCAGTAATGCCCATAGACTCCAGTCGCCACAAGGACTGTAGGATTTCTGCTGTCGATTCCTCTTCTGCTGCATCAAAACGCAAGATGCCGACAAGGAGATGAGTTCCACAGTCCAAAAGGATCTCGTGGCTAATAGGCCCCTGTACTGTCCAACGAAATATTGTCTCCATTGCTACTAGACATGGAATGTCTGGACTTCGGACAATTTCACCGGTGATTACTTGCCACACATAGCCCGAACCTATTAGCAAACAGATTCCGGTGTCTGTTGCGTCCTTAGGCCAGTCGTCGTTGGTGAGCAACTTTCCTTGTTCTCTTAGTTCTGGAATGAATGTGTTGTTCGCTGACGGCACAGTCACGTCGTGGCAAATGGCAGGGACGACTAGAGTTTCTATGCTAATGTCAGCCTTGTATCTGTTTCGAAGCTGTATTTTAACCACGTTCCGCTTTTCTGAGCAAGTGCTTCCGAAGGTATTCAGTGCGAAGCGTATTTGTCTGACCACCTTCAGGCTAAGTTTACGAGCCACATCTTCCTTAACGAAACTTCGTTGGCTTCCTCCATCCAGAATCCCTCGAACGCACTGCCTCCTGTCGTTGTTGGTCAATTAAGTGCGGGATGTCTGTAGGTACACCGCGTTTTCCTTGGGTGGTTGGTCAGTGGACGATTCGTTATTGCAGGACGAAAGACCGTTCGAAGAAACGCACACCGTGGCGCTTGCTGAGGGGCCTGTCGTCGTCGAAACCCTGCGGTAATTGGGGTCGCACATACTTGAGGCGTGTCTTCCACGGCAGGAACTGCAGGTGAGCTTGACGCGGCAATCCTTCGCTCTGTGACCTTTTGACGTGCTGCGAAAGCACCGGTTATCTTTTGTCAGCTGCTCCTTCTTGACCGCCAGAGGGATATCCGGGTTGCAACTGCGCGTCCCATGCTGATCAGTACGGCAGAAGAAGCATTTGAACCTTGCGCTAGACGTGGCGTGCAAAACTTATGCCGCCGGGATGCCACCATGTCGTCGGTCCAAGCGATCGTCCAAATGAGGTCTCTGAAGTGGCAGTGCGTGCTGTTCTTTGCTTTCGAACTCCACCCGCATGAACAGTAAAAGGTCGTTCAGCTCGGCATCCGAGGCAGTTCACGCATCTGCTGGTGCATCCGACGAAGAGACTTGAGGAGCACGTACGTCAGATGACTGTGTCAAGGCGCAGTGTTGTTTTCCTCGAGTGAAGGAGAGACTGATGTCACGTGGTAGAGCCTGCCGCAAGATGTCGATGAGCATAACTGAATATGTCAGGGTAGGCACGTTCAGGGCTCCAAGGCAGCGATCATTCAGTTGCGCCATACAATCTTCGAAAACCGCGGATGTCGTTGGTTGATGTTACGTTCGGAAGATTCCTCAGTACCGTCAGATAGTGCTGAATAATCGTTGTTTTGTCGCCGAATCATTCCTTCAACATAGCAACAGTGTTGGCGTTACATGATTCGGTCGTGGGCAAGCCCGCGATTGCTGCTGTTGCGTCACCGGATAGGAAACTCTTCACGTAGTAGAATTTAGTGGTAGGCGTCAGGCAGTTGTTGAGATTGTAGCGAAGGGTTGGAAGCCTGTAACGGGTCGCCCTCTCGAGCGCTTACTAGTGGGTCGTCCTCTTCCGCTCTTCTCGGACAGCACGCTCCTCGCGCTCAGAGTCGGCACCCCGCCTTGACTGTCGCAGTCGTTTATCGTCGCCGAGTGCCCGCTAATAAACGTCTTTATAATTTGGTGGAGGGTGCTGGGCTTTCACAACAACTTCGGCCCTCATTCGATGCCCCTGGCTCTTCGATCCCGTACCCTGCCGCCTACGATGCCTCAAGACGCCTCCCAGCAAACGGCCCCGCCTACACCGACCTCATGCCCAGGTGTGCCTCGTATCCGCGACCCTCCGGTCTTCACTGGCGCAGATGGCACCGACGTGGAGGACTGGCTCGCGATTTACGAGCGCGTGAGTGTCCCCAATAAATGGGACGAGGCAGGAAAACTGACTAACCTGGTTTTCTACGTCGCGGGTGTGGCGGGCTTGTGGTACAACAACCGCGCATCAGATTTTACAACGTGGTCCGACTTCAAGACCGCCATTATCAATGTGTTTGGCCGCCCTGCCGTTCGTAAGCTGCAGGCCGAACAGCGCTTACGTGAACGCGCTCAGCAGGCCGGTGAATCATTCACCAGTTACATTGAAGACGTCCTCGATTTCTGTAAGAAAGCCGAAGCCACCATGTCCGAATCTGACAAGATCCGGCACATCATGAAAGGAATCGACGACGACGCCTTCACCATACTGCTCTCCAAGAACCCCAGCACAGTGGCTGAGGTCATAACGCTCTGCCAAAGCTATGAGGAGCTGCGCCGGCAGCGATCGATGACCCGTCGCTCTCCATCACGTGACGCCGAGCTCGCTGGCTTGTCGACCATATCCGACCACTCCGCGTTGCTCGCAGAGATGAAGACATTCGTGCGCGAGGAAATCGCGCGCCAATTCTCTCTGCTGGACTTTGCTCACCCGCAGTACGTTCAACAGCCGTCGACCACACTTCTACCTCCGCTCCGTCGAGCAATTGAGCAAGAAATCGCAGAGGTCATGCCCGAGTACCACCAGCACCATACGGCTCCTGCACCCTTGAGTTACGCCCAAGTGGTCGCAAGAAGGCCCCCAGCAATCCCTACGGCTGCCCCACACATTTACGCCGAAGCCTCCGCTCGACCTCATTCTTTCGAAGCGGATGTACCGGTAACCTGCGCCGACGTCACGCATAGGCCACGACTGCAGCCCACCGTCAAGTCCTATCAGTTGCCGCCCCGTCAATCCCGTCCTGCACCATGGGCGGGCCCTGCCCCAGCGAACCGATGGCGCACACCTGACAACCGCCCCTATGCTTCGCATGCGGTTACGCCGGCCACGTGGCGCGCTATTGCAATCGCGTGCAGCCGCCTAGAGTCGCGTCGCCTGCCACCAGCCCGGCGAACCGCCCATATTACGACCCACCTACGCCTCTGTCGCCGACGTCTCGCCCCGCTCCACCTACCCGCCGTTCACCGTCACCACGACGCCGCTCGCTGTCACCGATGCGGCCACGTCTGGTCCCACGAGACTAGGAAAACTTGTCGTCGCAGTCCACGAGGCAAGGGCTGCGATGCTGTCGAACTGCGAAAGCCCTCAGCGAAGCCCATCGAACGTGATAGACGTGTTTGTGGACGGTGTTCGTGCATCTGCCCTTGTCGACACTGGAGCCGCCGTATCCGTTATGGACGCAAAGCTTAGCCGAATACTGCGAAAAGTGACGACGCCACTTTCCGGGCTGTCCCTCCGTACAGCCAGCGCCCAAAGCAATCACCCTACAGCGGTATGCACAGCCCGCGTCATGATTAAGGACGCTATGTACGCCGTCGAATTGATCATAATTCCTGCATGCTCTCACGACGTCGTCCTCGGATGGGATTTTCTCTCCCGCCACGACGCCGTAATTCATTGCGCACCCGCCGAAATAGAGCTCTCGCCATTCTCTAATTTGACGCCGGAAGACAGTCCATCGGCTGCGAGCAAGGTACTCGTCAAAGACGACATAAAAGTGCCTGCAAACTCGTCAACGGCGGTGTCAGTCTACTGCGCCAGCCTATCCGACACCGTTGCACTCCTCTCGCCATATGACCGTGTTTGCACGAGGAAAGGCTTGCTGGTGCCTTTCGCGACCGTTCAAGTCACCCAGGGCAGCACCTCTATTTTTGTAATCAACCCCTCCCCGTACAGTGTTACGTTGGTGCGAGGGGAATGTCTGGGCAGCGTAGAACCCCTCGAAGACGCACAAGTTATGGACGAGCCCGATGATTCGCACGGCCGAAGTTCGAGTACGCTCAGTGCTGTTTCGACGTCTGATTCATCACACGCTGACGTATTTGGTCCCTCCATAGCTGACAACCTTACGCAGGTCCAGCGTTCCCAGCTTTTGGACCTGTTGGAAGAATTTCGCCCTTCTTTCGATGTCGCTCAAACTTCTCTCGGCCGCACGTCGGCCGTTACGCATGGCATCGACACTGGCGACCACCTGCCACTGCGGCAACGTCCATATCGCGTATCTCCCGCCGAACGCCGTGTAATCACCGAGCAAGTCGACGACATGCTTCGACGTGATGTCATTCGACCCTCTAACAGCCCCTGGGCGTCTCCTGTCGTACTTGTTGCGAAGAAGGACGGTTCTGTGCGGTTCTGTGTGGACTACCGACGACTCAATAAGATCACTCGTAAGGACGTGTATCCACTACCGCGAATAGACGACGCGATCGACAGCCTGCAAGGCGTCGAATTCTTTTCATCTCTCGATTTGCGCTCAGGGTACTGGCAAGTACCTATGGCTGATGACGCTCGACCGAAGACCGCCTTTGTCACGCCCGACGGCCTGTACGAATTTAACGTCATGCCGTTTGGGCTGTGTAATGCGCCCGCCACCTTTGAGCGCATGATGGATACCGTTCTGCGCAACCTGAAATGGCACACGTGCTTGTGCTACCTCGACGACGTCGTCGTGTTTGCTCCGGACTTCTCCACGCATCTTCAACGCCTACGGCATGTTTTGACGCGTTTGAGCGACGCCGGTCTGCAACTGAATCTATAGAAGTGCCGATTTGCAGCACGGCAGCTGACAATCCTCGGCTACGTCGTGTCCAAGGACAGAATTCTTCCTGATCCCGCCAAGCTTCGGGCCGTGACCGAGTTCCCCAAACCTACGTCCGTCAAAGAACTGCGCAGTTTCGTAGGACTGTGTTCCTACTTTCGGCGCTTCATTCGAAATTTCGCGACTATCATATCGCCACTGACGAAGCTTCTCGGAAGTAACGGGCCCCTCCATTCGTGGTCGTCGGAGTGCGACGACGCTTTCGCAAAGCTCCGTCGTTTGTTGACGTCGCCTCCCATACTACGCCACTACGACCCTGCGGCCCCTACAGAGGTACACACAGACGCTAGCGGTGTTGGCCTTGGCGCTGTCCTTGCGCAGCGCAAACCAGGGTTCCCTGAATATGTCGTGGCATATGCAAGTCGTACGCTTACTAAAGCCGAGACCAATTACACCGTCACCGAAAAGGAATGCCTGGCGATCATCTGGGCCCTTACGAAATTCCGACCTTATTGTATGGTCGCCCATTTGATGTCATCACCGACCATCATGCACTATGCTGGTTGTCGTCATTGAAGGATCCCTCAGGCCGCCTCGCCCGCTGGGCACTTCGCCTACAGGACTACGATATCCGCGTGCTGGTACCGCAACGGACGCCAGCATGCTGACGCCGACGCACTCTCGCGCTCCCCCTTGCCTGACGACAATACTTCCAGCTCAGTGTCTCACAATGCCGTTTCGTCTATCGACATTCAAACCATCGCCACTGAACAGCGCAAGGATCACTGGATTGCCTCACTGATAGCCTTGCTGAGTGATTCATCGGCGACACCATCCACTCGCGCATTGCGTCGTCAAGCGCACCATTTCGCCGTTCGCGACGACCTCCTCCACCGACGCAATTACGGAGACGGCCGCCAGTGGCTACTCGTAATACCCGCAGTCTGCGTTCTGACAGATGCGAGTCGTCCACTCTGACCCGCAAGTGTGCACACTCTGGGTATCGAAAACCTACCACCCGCATTCGCCAACGGTACTTTGGCGAGGGAGTACCGCTACGTGCAGAAGTTCGTTCGCTCCTGCATCGATTGTCAGCGCCGCAAAACTTCAACGCACCTGTCGCCGGCAGGTCTGCAACCGCCTACCTTGCCCTGACCGGCCGTTTGGGCGCATTGGCATCGATTTGTATGGACCACTTCCTTTAACGTCGGGCTGGTAACCGCTGTGGCCATCGTCGCTGTTGACCACCTTACGCGATACGCCGAAACTGCCGCCCTCCCAGCGGCTACAGCGCGCGAATGTTGCCTCCTTCCTGCTGCACCGATTTCATGCTGCGCCCTGGTCCACCCCAGGAGCTGCTCAGCGATCGAGGTCGTGTCTTCTTGTCCGAAGTCGTCGAAGCCATTCTCAAAGAGTGCAGCGTTGTGTCACCGGAAAACTACTGCTTACCCACCCGCAGACGAATGTCTCACCGAACGCTTTAAACCGCACGCTCGGCGACATGCTCACAATGTACGTCGCCGCCGATCACACAAATTGGGATGCCATTCTGCCCTTCGTCACCTACGCCTATAATACCGCCCCTCAAAGCACAACTGGGTTTCACCCTTCTTCTTATTGTACGGAAGGCACCCGTCGCACACCATGGACACGATCTCCCTTACAAGCCGGATTCACTGAGTGCGCGCCGATTTCTGACACAGCAGCTTGCGAAGAGTGTCGCGAGCTTGCCAAGACTTTTACAACGCAGGACGAGCGGCAGAAGAGCATTCGCGGTGGTACCACCACTTCTGAGTCCACGTTCCTCCCTGGAGCACTCGTATGGCTCTCGGCCCCTACCACTGCAACTGGCCTCTCTTGAAAACTACTGCCGAAATACGAAGGCTCCTATCGGGTCGTCGAGCGCACATCCCCGGTCAACTACGTGATCGAATCCATCGAACCATCTTCGGACATGCGCCGTCGAGGGCGCGACATAGACAACGTGGAGCGCCTCAAGGCCTACTATGACCCACTCATAGTGACGAGCTGTTAGGTCGCCGGACGGCTCCCTTTTCGTTCCCGGGGTAATTGTAGCGAAGCCTTTGAGTTGAGTAAGGGGTTGCGCTCTCTATAGCCTTCTAGTGGGTCGTCCTCTTGGGCTCTTCCCGCTCGCGCTCTGAGCTCGTGTTCTTGCTTGACTGTCGCCATTGAGCATCGTCGCCGACTGCCGTCTAATTAACACCTCAACAATATATATAGATATATATATATATATATATATATATATATATATATATATATATTATATATATATATATATATGTGGGTGCAAAGAAGGACTCGCGTACGAATAGTAGCTTTACTAACGTTTCGGCTGGTGGGCCAGCCTTCGTCAGAATGAATGGACTGCCTGTGACAGACACATAAGTGTGTGGCTACACATCGTGGTGCAGAATAACAATGCCACTGGTGATAACAGTACAACACAGTCAAACGTGCTGCGCTTCGAGAGCAACAGGCAGGTGATGGGCGCACGACACTCTGAATAACAATAGGAACAGTGCCACAGGTGCACTATGCCGCACATCGAGCGCAAAACAGGTGCTACACATCAAACGTGCCACTCATCGGAGCACAGGTGCAACTATGCGGCTCATCGAGCGCAAAACAGGTGCACACAATCAACGTGCCACTCATCGGGAGCAACACACACGCACGAACTGTGAATAACAATACGATCAGGCAACGACACGACCTATGAATAACAATAGGATCAGGCAACGAGTGCAACGATGCTGCACATCGAGTACAACAGGTGCAACACAATCAAACGTACCACGCAGCAACAGATACGACCCGACACTGTGAATAACAATAGGAACAGGTGCCACAGGTGCAACGATGCCGCACATCGAGTGCAGCAGGTGAAACACAATCAAACGTGCCACGCATCAAAGCCAACAGGCAGGTGATGGCGTATGACACTGTGAATAACAATAGGAACGTGCTGCGCGAGGACCACAAGGGGTGGGCGTATGGTGAACACAATACTATGAATAACAATAGGAGCGTGCTGCGCATGGTGAAAACAACGCTGCGAATAACAATACGCGGCACGTGCCGCGTATTGGTTTTCGCAGCGTTGTTATATATATATATATATATATATTATATATATATATATATATAATATTATATCTATATATATATATATATATATATAATATGTATATCTATTGCCGCGTCATCTTAGCCGCATTCAAATACGCGCCATCCATGCGCATACAGGACACGCATGCGCGCCGTATTGTCGTTGCCGCGCAAAGACCATCGTGGCACGCGCACCTGGTCGGACCCGGCTCGCATGCGCCACGCGCTCGGGACTTCGGATGAAGAAGAAGAGGAAGACAGTGGATGTTCTCTATGTGTTCGACTGAGTCGCAGTTTTTACGACCGCAGCCACTTTAGAGTTGTGGGCCAGGTTCGCCCTTATAAATACGTTTGTTTGGCTAGTCTCTGTGCTTCAGCATCGCTACATTTCTGGTGGAGGTGCGGGGTATGAGTCGAATCCCCCACGAACGCAAGAGAGCTTAGCCCCGACCAACAACGAGTCGATCGCGTGGAGCTGACACCTGTGCACCAGAGGGCCAGCCGTCGTCTTCGAGGTGACTCGCCTGAGTTCAGTCCTCTACACTTCCGCCAAGGGGAACTCAGACGACGGACGCCACCGCTATGACTAGTCAGGCAACACCGTCACAAGTGGTCGTGAATCAACCTCACAAGCCGCCAGTATTCCATGGCGACTCGTTCGAAGACGTGGAGACTGGTTGACCTCTTCGAGAGAGTGGCGAACTTGAATGGATGGACGAGAGGGAAGCTTCGTCGTGTATACTTTGCTTTGGAAGACTTGCAAAGACATGGTTTGAGAACCATGAGTCCTCTTTTTCTACGTGGGAGGAATTTCGACGGCAATTGCTGTCTACTTACGTCAGCACAGACCGCAAGAAAAGGCGGAGGCTGCTCTTCAAACGAGGAACCACTCACAAACGAGAGCGTGGCAATGTACATCGAGGCATGACCCGCCTATTCAAGCGTGCGGATACGACATGAGCGAAAACAGAAGCTACGACATCTTATGCGGGGAGTGAAGCAAGAGCTATTCGCTGTTCTCGTCCGCAACCCCCTCACACAGTTGCTGAGTTCCATCAGAGGCGATAGCCATCGAAAGAACGCTGGAGCAGCGGCTCGGCAGTACAACCGGGACATAGGACTGTGCACCTGCACATGTCTTCTCCGGAAGCCGCGGAACGACATTGAAGCCCTGCGAGAGCTCATCAGATCAGTGATCAGGGAAGAGCTGAGTAAGTTGCAAACACCTCAGACTACAGCTGCGTCTATCAGTCGTCGACGTTGTGCGGGACGAACTGAGACGGTCATACTGGAGCCGGAGCGTGCGCCGCAACCAATTCGACGCACCCCAACGTACTCCGAGGTACTCAGGCAACCCGTGGTGTACCAATGCAGAAGTTGCGATGGCAACTCCATACCCACCCGCAGCACCAACGCACCTCGTCCCGAACCAGCGCCTACCTACATGCCTCCAGCACGACAAGTGCCGTCTGCTCGCTATGGGGAGCAAAGGCCCGGAAAAGTGACGTCTGGCGTTACCACGAGCGTAGGCCTTGTGCTTCCATTGCGGGAGAAGCGGTCACCTGTATAGGTTTCTGTCCTTACCGACAGGCCTGGATTAAGGGGCTTTCCCTTGTATGCACCATGCCCTCGAACGGTGAACGACCAGCAGAGAGAGAAGAGTACTTGTCCACGCGCCAGAGTCCCTTGCTCCACGCCCAACATCAGCCAGGTCCCGTCGCCCATGCGCCACCGTTCACCGAGCCCACGTACATCTCCCAGACTGCCTGGGCGTCGTTCTCCAAGCCCACACCCGGAAAACTGAAGCACAGTTTACAAAGATCCTCATCATGGTTCCAGGGTGACGAGGCTATGTCTCCAGCAGATGAGATAGCAGTGCAAAGATTACTTCAGATTTGCGGTTGAAATAGACGGATACGAGCTGAACTGCCTTAGTTGACACCGGCGCTGATTATTCGGTAATAGTCACAAATTGGCAAAGACTAAAAAAGTGTGACTAAATGGAGGGATCGAGATACGGACAGCAGGTGGTCACGTTATTACGCCCCTTGGCAGATGCACCCAAGGCTCGAAATAAGAGGCTTACTTACGTTGCCGACTTCATTGTACTGCCGGAATGTTTCAAGGAGCTCATATTAGGAATGGATTTTCTACAGCTAACGGCGCCATAATTAACCTGCGTAGTCCGTGTGGTCATTGTTCGACCGAACCACTATGTCTGCGAGGAATCGGTGGAGCGACGCCTTACTCGTCTCTGCGCGTTGTTGATGGATGTGCACTGTGCCGCCGCGTTGCGTGTAATGGTGCTTGTGGCGAATGAGGCATTCACGACCGCGAAGGAATAGCGGACGGAAACGTAGGGCTGTTTCTGAACAAAGGAATTTGTGTGGCGCGGGGTCTTGTACACTTAACCAATGGCCGCGCAGATGTCCTACTTACTAATTTCGGGAACGAGTGAGCACATCGCACCCGGTAGGCTATCGCCTATTCCCGAGTTCTGCATGGCGACCTAACTGATGCAGCTTAGCAACAATGCCACCGCTCTACCAGGGACCTGCACGTCGAACATCAGTTACCGTCAACCATAACCTCCCGAAACTCAAAAGACACGGATATATGCCCTTATAAATGATTCTCTGACTGTTTCTCTCTCCACTTCCCAAAGGTCGAGCACCTATTGCGAAGCACGATTATACAGAAGACGCTACTAGACTGATATGCCAGCACCCATTAGAGTATCACAAAAGGAAAGAGAAATCATCAAGAAGCAAGTCGAGGAGATGCTTTCAGATGACGTCATCCAGCCTTCCAACAGCCATGGGCGTCTCCCTTAGTGCTTGTTAAGAGAAAGACAACACACTTCGATTCTGTGTCGACTACCGAAAACTGAACAGCGTAACTAAACGGGATGTATACCCTCTGCCGCGTATCGATGATACGCTAGATCGGCTGCGATGTGCAAAATTTTTCCTCTCCCTGGATCTCAGAGCGGATTTGGCAGATAGAGGGGATGAGCGGGACCGTGAAAGACGGCATTCGTAACCCCAGACGGCCTCTACGATTTAAGCGCTCCCATTTGGCCTGTGTACCGCGCCAGCGACGTTTCAGAGAATGATGGACGCTGTTCCTCCGCGGATTGAAATGGCATCTGTTGTTTGGTGTATTTGGATGATGTTGTAGTGTTTATCCGCACTTTGACCAACATCTAGAGCGACTGCGCATAGTATTCGAAGCCATCCGCTCAGCACAGTGACAATTAAACCAGAAAATGCCACTTCGGCTTTGAAGAGCTGCGATTCCTTGACACGTCGTTAGTTTGAAGGCTTCGTTAGTCCCGAAAAAACAGCTGCTGTCGCGAGGTTCCCGACACCCAAAGACAAAAAATCAGTACGTCGTTTTTTGGGTTTATCGCGTACTATAGGCGATTGTTGGAAACTTTCCAAGATTGCCGACCTCTTACAAATCTAACAAGAGACGACGTGCCCTTTATGTGGAAGCGACAACAGGAAGCCTTGACGAGTTAAGGAAACGCCTACAAGCTTCTCCAATCCTTGCCCTTTCGATGAGACAGCGGACACTGAGTTCATACCGATGCGAGTAATGTCGGCTCGGCGCCATCCTAGTCCAGTGCCAAAACGTGAAGAGAAGTGTTAGCCTATGCCAGCCCACACTCTCGAAAGCTGACAAACTACTCTGCCACCAAAAAAGAGTGTCTCGCGGTCATCTGGGCAATAAGTAAATTTCGCCTAACTCTATGGTAGATAATTCAAAGCAGTCAGACCACCATTCCCTGTGCTGGCTGGCAAATCTCAAGGATCCGTCAGCAGACTATCAAGATGGAGCCTTAGGCTGCAGGAGTATGCTATTACTGTGGTGTACAAATCCGGAGAAACACAGCGATGCCGACTGCCTTTCACGCGCACCATCGACACAGTGTGCCAGAGGACGAAGACTTCCCGTTCCTAGGCATCGTCGACGCATCGGAAATCGCTCAACAAACGAGATGACCCAGTTTGCTGTCGCTTATACAACGCCTCCAGGGACTCGACGTTCAAGTTCCGCGCATTTTCTCCAGAAGGCTTTCCTTCATTCTGCCTTCGAGGAAGTGTCCTTTACAATAGGAACTTCGAGCCAACGGCGAAAGTTTTTACTGGTCGTACCTACGCTAGCGAGAAGAAATTCTGCACGCATGTCACGACGAACCGACTTCTGGACATATGGGTGTGAGCCGTACATTCGCCAGAATTCGTCGGAAATACTATTGCCTAAGTTGATAGCATCATGCGGCACTACGTCAAAACTTGTCGTGAATGTCGAGGCGCAAAACTCCATCCGTGAAACCAGCAGGCCTTCTCCAGCCAAATCGACCGCCGGATCCCCTTCCAACAAGTTTTGATGATCTCTTAAGGACCTTTCCGACATCATCTACAGGCAAGAAGTGGATCGTGTAGCCACAGACTATCCCCGTTACGCTGAGACTGATTCCTCTGTACA